>NC_135860.1:20191394-20466394 GCF_031162955.1 Sander vitreus | reverse complement strand
AGGCTAAAATGGAAATAAGGACTAATTCAGTAGAATGTTCACAATTTGCTTAACTTAGGCAGAGGATAAAACATATAGAGCCTGGGCTGGTACATGAAGAATTGATTAAATGAAGGTGATTGTCATGTGTGGGAAGTGAGTGAATGTTGAAATGAGGGTGAGACTCGGTGACTTAAAGAGATGTTAAATTACACTAGTATGTTTTTCAGCGCCTATTGCATCTGCTTGTTTTAAACTCTGTGATTTTAGGTGGAGCTGATCCTGGTGAAGGAGCAGAATGGGGTTCAGTTCACCTCGACCACCATAGTGGCTCCGACTCCTACTCAGACCAAACCCAGTGGGGAGGACGAAAGGGAGACCTGGGGGAAAAAAATCGACTTCCTCTTGTCTGTGATCGGATTTGCCGTGGACCTTGCCAACGTCTGGAGATTCCCCTACCTCTGCTACAAGAATGGAGGAGGTGAGATGGATTAAAGGGGTGAGGGGAGGAGGCTGATGTTGTTCCCATGTCTAAAGGGTCCCCTACCAGAGATAGTGGATAGAGAAGGGAGTAAGGAAGTGAAGATAGGATGGAGCGTGTTTTACTGTATGTGAGAGAGATTGACCTCATCTCCTACGAGAGAAGTGAAAGAAGGAATTGAAGGGTTGATGTTTGTGTGTGGTTGTGTTGAAAGAAAAGACAGGGAGAAAACAAAGTGAAATATAGAAAAAATGAGAGAAGAAGGTGAAATCAAGGTGAAACGTAATTCACACATGCTTGCATGCTGTATATTTTATATATATATATAGAGGCCGTATAGGAAGTAATTCATACTTCTGTCTTACACACACTATCATAGTCTTGCACATACACCACTATACTCATACACACACACACACTATTATAATCCTTTTACATGTATGTATGAGAGGGTATAGTCGTGTATGTGAGAGAGTATAGTAGTGTGTGTGTGTGAGTATACTAGTGTATGTGTGAGTATACTAGTGTACGTGAGAGAGTATAGTAGTGTATGTGAGAGAGTATAGTAGTGTGTGAGAGAGTATATATTTGAGAATGTGTAGTTGTTTATGCGAGAGAATATAGTAGTGTATGTGAGAGAGAATAGTTGTGTGTGAGTTTGATTGAAACGGAAGGGAGTTTGATTACTCAGCTCCTGATTGGTTGTCAAAGAAGAAGCAGTATTTGACGGTCAAAGTCATTATACTAGTTTGGCTGAAGTAGTGCTGTAATGGACAGAGAGAGGCTAACTGAAGCTGTGGGTCTTCTAAATAATATTTTAGGAAATGGTGAGCTATTGTCAATCATGTCTCGACAATTAAATCAAGTTCAACAGAGCTCTGATTCGGAGATGCAGAGATTATTCAGGGATGGAACTGCAAATCCAGTCAGACCTGGCGCTAGCGCTAGCTACCACTTCTAGCTAGCTCAATGGAACACGGAGGACCCCGTTACCAGACGAGACAGCGTTTCGGTGGATCGTCGTCGAAATCCAGAAAGAGGTAAGTTGATTTAAAAAATAGCCAAGGACCCTTTTTTATTAACTTCATCCTATCTGTATTGTCCCCCCCAAATTCATGTTAGCATGGTCGTGACGTTAGCGCCGCTAGCTAGTTGCTACCATAGACTGTATATATTAACAGTCTATGGTTGCTACCCACATACAACACGGGCTAGCCATTTTCCATTGAAAACTATGCACTATCTCCACTAGCTAGTGCTAGTTAATATGATCAAGCAAGTTTGAGCAAGCTGTGTAAAATAATTTCAGAAATCAGGTTTCAGAATTAAATCTGCTGTTACATGAGACAGTATCTGTCAAGCCCTTTGATTAACCACAGTATATGATATTTTACTGTACAAACACATTTGACTTTGACTAGGAGAAAACGATAGCAGCAGCAGTTATGGAAGCATATTGGTAGTTATAGTATCCATTGCTGCGCTCCTGTTATTCAATTCAAACACATTGTAATTTGCTATTCAATGCGCAGCTTGTTACACAGTAGTTCTGCATTTATTGGATTTCGCCTATCTTTGGGTAAGGAGACGTCAGAGTAGGCTGTTTACAGCAAAGTTAGCGTTAGCATCGGCTAGCTAGCTGAGTTTCAATCATCTGACTGGGTGACGATGTTTAGCCTATCGGTGTGTGTCTCTGAGTACCATGAAAAGCGCTATATAAATAAAATGTAGTATTATTATTATTATTATTAGTTGTAGTAGTAGTAGTATTAATAATAATATTAAAAAGTGCAATCCACATGTTTACATACATGTATTACAGTGAATAATGATCTAAATACTAAAAAAGTGTGGTAAAGCCACATATTTGTTTTTATATTTCTGCAATCTGCACTTTAGTTTGTGTGATTTGTTTCTGACTTTCATATGAATGTTTACACCAGGCTTGGTCAGTGCTCAGTATACTACTGTGACTGAAGTAGTTAAATAAAAGATATCATTCATATAAATTCATGCATCACCTAATTTCATCATCACATCCAGGCCTGGCCTCCAGGAAAGAACAGTTTGTTTAATATATCTATTCTTGTGTTGTTCATAGTTTACAATGATTTTTACAGATTATCTTGCCAATGCTAAGGACTTTGAAACGCATAGAAGACAAAGATCTCTTGGTGGAGGATATCATCATGTTTCAGGTGGTTCGAGTCAGTGGAGCACTTCAAAGGTTTGTGTAACTCCATTTTTTAGCAAACATAATAAACCCTTCTAAGGTGTTCATATTTTTGTTACACAGCCAATGTTCCCGGGTCTGGTGGACCCACCACATTATTAGGCTTTTAAATCAATACAGCCATAACAATTTATGTAACATTTTGTAACTTTGTGTGGGAATAGCAGGTGCAGAAAGACAACATAGTTTCATAGCACCTACACTCAGACACGCACACATACAGACAAACAGACACACAAAGAGACACACACACACACACACACACACACACACACACACACACACACACACACACAGCAGGCCCAATTAGGAGGAGGACACAGTTAAGTTTCATAGCACCTACGATTATTACACTGTAATAATTACACTCTGGTCCAGTAGACCCGAACACCTCATATGTAATAGTTATGTGTAGGGGGGGTGTACCGTGTGCAGTCATTGAAAATAAGTTATTTTTTATGTTCTTCACAGAAAATTAGCCAAGGCCAGTGAGTTTGAGTTAGAAGAAATAATAAATACCATAATTTTTCTTTTAGCAAACATTGAAAACGGGTCCCACAGACCCGAACACCTTACAAGGGTTAAGAATAATTAAAGATTTCAACATATATTTTTAAAAGCCAGTGTACAACCTTACAAACACTCCGACTAAAGGCTTGCATGTATCATATAAAATAACTTAAAGAACATCACGTTTTAGATAGTTGTCAATGACAAGGCCTTTTTGCATAATCAAAAACACTGAACTGTCTTGTAAGTCATCCCTTTCATGTGCTGTGTGATAATTTATCCAATTTGAAAACAGATATTTGTATCTTCTCATGATACATTTTTACAGATTCCGGGAGGACATGAAGACCCTTGGTGTTCTTGATGCAATAGGAATGCACCCAGATGCTTTCAGACCGCTGTTTTGTCACGAGCCATCCCCCACTCACAGCTGATGTTCTAGAACAGCTCTTTGAACTTCGACTGTCAGCTGTCGAATTTCATGCAACCATGTGCGGTTGCATTTTGGAGGGACTACCTGCTGGATGTTGAGGGTAAGTATTATTGCTAGTTATGGAATAAAAATCTTTTCATATGCCCTTCTGTCTGTCTTTGTCTTTCCCTCCTTTTTAAAAGTTTTCTACATGCTAGTTTTAATTTCTTTTTTGGTGTTCTTTGGTGTATTTCTTTTTCAGAGAAAGAGGGACCCTTGCAACTTGGGGGTATCCTGGCCTTTGCGACGGGAGCAAATGCAATTCACCCCTGGGCTTCTCCCCACTACCTTCAGTGGATTTTCTCCATGAGCTGCCCCTCAGACAAGGCCGTCATTTACCCACTGCGAACACATGCATTAACTGCCTGCGGTTGCCAGTCCTGAAAGAATTCGAGGATTTCAAGGAAACTATGGATTTTGCATTAAAAAACACTCAGGGATTTGGTCAGGAATGACTTCCAAGAACTCCTGAACATGCATTATTAAAATCTGTTGCCTGTTGAACTAGACTAAATTGTTGAGGCATCGTTGTCAATAACTCACTATTTCCTAATACAATGTATTGTTGATACAATTGAAAATGGAATAATCATTTGACTAAAAAGGAATTCATTTTGTTATTTTATTTTATTGTTCAACATTGTGAAGCCGAAATTGCCACTGGCCTTTTATTAGCCTTTATTAATTGTCTTGACACTAATGAACTTGCTCACTGATGGAGTTCACCAGGCCCAAAAAATAATTGAATGCCATGGTTACCGTCATCGGCTAGTGGGTCTACAGTTTCTAGAATTCATTTTTATAGCTGTTTCATTGAAAATAAAGTCATTTTCTGGAACCACATTATTTGAAGTCTCAAAATGTACTGGGGGGGGGGGTCTTCATTCATTTCAGCGTTGTCACTCCCAACTAAAATGTTATGCATTGCCTCTGCACTGCCGCGCGCAACCCGGAGCGCGCAACCCGGAGCGCAAGCCCGTGTAAAATGATAGAAATTAAGGTCCCGTCGGGAGCAAGAAAGAGACTGTCCGAGTATAACCATTGAGCTCAGAAATTAATCTTTCTAAAATGACACGGTCATGTCCCAAATTGTCAGTTTCCCTCACAATTCTCTGAACACATCAGTGAAAAAGATAGCAATGTTTTCCTTATTACCATTTACTTCCACAAACAAATTCTGACCTCGAAAAAGAAACTAAATAAGATAAGAATACATTTTTTGTTGGTTGTTTTTGTCAAAGTTTCTGCTGCTTGTTTTAAATGTTCCTTGTTCCTCTGAGTATGTGCTAGCTGTACTTTCAAAGCAGCAAGCCCACCGGGTAATGATCATTTAAAATGGCCCCTTTAGCCAATGAGGAAGTGAGAATTTAATTAAGTCTTCCTGATTGATCAAACCAACTTCCTTTTCAACTCTACTCTCACACATACACTTCTATACTCTCTCACACACAACTATACTTTCTCTTTCACATACCCATTTATATGCTCTCTAACACACTACTATACCCTCTCACATATACTACTGTACTCTCTCTCACATATACTACTGTACTCTCTCACATACACTACCATACTCTCTCACATACACTACTGTACTCTTACATACACTACTATACTCTCTCACATACACTACTATACTCTCTCACATACACTACTATACTCTCTCACATACACTACTATACTCTCACATACATGACTATACCCTCGCATACATACATGTAAAAGGATTATAATAGTGTGTGTGTATGTGTATAGGGGTGTATATGCAAGATTATGATAGTGTGTGTAAGACAGAAGTATGAATTACTTCCTATACGGCCCTATATTTTCACCTGCTTGTACTATTTGCACGTGTGTGTGTGTGTGTGTGTGTGTGTGTGTGTGTGTGTGTGTGTGTGTTTTTCAGCTCCTTGTGCTCGCTGGTTGTTTTACCCCTTCACAGAGATCAAAATAGGGGAAAAACCACCACAGCTGCTCCGAATAGATTAGCTCTAACAATCACTGCCACTAATTATGGCTGTTTAACATACGTAAAGCTCTCATTACGTTTGAGAGCTATAAATGATACTGTAGCCATAGTCGAGGCTGACTATATGTCACCCACATCCCGCATGTTGTCATACTTGTATTTATGGAAAATATGACTTAGTTTAAGGTAAAACCCAAATTTCTATTTTTTTTTGCTGACAGTAGATCGATAACAGTAAATTAGAGGAAAGAGAGAACGAATGACATAAGACAAAGGTTCCTGGCTAGATGCAAACCAGGGACAACGGGAGCTTTAAGCCACCATGGTGCCCTGAATGAGATTCCCTATGTGACTTTACTGATGCTATGTAATTCAATCGTTTGTGGTAGATTATAATATATTCATAAATCACATATTCTGAAGTTCATTGATCTGGTTACATTTAAGACACAAATCATGTTCAGTGCAAGAAATAATTTTCATAGAAAGGCAGAAGAGAGAAGAACTAAACTTTAAAAAGCAACACTAGAGCACTTTTCCCGCGTCGGTCCCCCTACAGGTTGGAAGCGGAATTGTCTCATTATGTCTCATTCGAACTACAGATCCGCTACCCGATCTGGCAAACTTGCATAATGTAATGTAATGGACAATTCCACTTCCAACCTGTAGGGGGGCCATAGTGGGAAAAGTGCTCTAGTGTTGCTTTAAAAAACTCAAAATAAGAAGAACTTTAAAAAGTATGTGCATCACGATCTGTAGGGTGAGTTTGTGGAATAGTTTGGACCAGGTGCTAAAACATTGTACAAACATAATAAAGTTTATACAGTTGTATAAAAACACTTTATTAACAGGATATGAGGATGAAGAGAGATGATTGTGAGAGTGGGTTGTTATACTGATTGTACTGGGGTGGGTCATTAGGGTAATGGGTTTTGTGCAAAATGTAAAAAAAAAAAAGTTTGGTTGGTGTTTTAAATTATATATATTTTTGATGTATGTATGTTATCTTGCTATGAATATATAATATAAAATATGAAACATACATTTACAAAATATATAATGTATACAGGAACTATTTAAGTTGAATGACAGGTGGGAAAAACAACAAGCTTCGGCTTCATCCCGCTCCTTTTCGGACAGATTGAACATATCTGTAACACTTTATAGATATTGTTTTTTTCCTTTAGGTGTGTTGCTATGCACTTATTGTGTTTTTATATTTTATTTTATTGTTATTTTTTGATCAAAAATAAAATAAAGAAAAATAGAAAGGAAGAAATAACCTTGCATAGGCTGTTATACCAAATCTAAAAAAGGACCCCAAAAAATAGTACTATACAATTATAAAACAGTAACTTTATAATTGATATGTGATCAGAAAACTTTTAATTTCACCTAAAGCAAATAGCAATATGTGTATCTAGAGAAGAAGTTTGACCTGTCTCTCTCTCTCTCTCTCTCTCTCTCTCTCTCTCTCTCTCTCTCTGTGTGTGTGTGCGCTTGTTCGTTCAGGTGCGTTCCTGGTGCCATATCTGTTCTTTATGGTGATAGCAGGCATGCCTCTTTTCTACATGGAGCTGGCTCTGGGACAGTATAACAGAGAGGGGGCAGCAGGCGTCTGGAAGATCTGTCCCATATTTAAAGGTAGGAAGTGGTCATATGACACACACCCAGTTATACAGACAGACACATTGCCCACACTGGATGATGTACACATGCAAATGCTTGACCAGGAATGCTTTCACGTGTGTTTAAAATCTGTCTGTCATGGTATGTACATGTCTGGTCTGTCTGATAATAGACCTGTAATATCTACATGTCTTTCTGTCTACTTGTCTGCCCACATGCCAGTCTCTTTTGTCTGCTTGTCTCCTGTTTTGAGCGGGGTGACAGGCATTGTTTATCCTCCCCGGAACATCAGGTTCAGTTGGCACTCAGATGGAAAGCATATGAAAATTGGGCTTTTAGACTCTTGTCCTGATTGCCCAAATCCTTCTGTCAAATAGTGGCAGGCGGGGAACACTCTCAAGGGGTACTTTTTAACACATCGATAAGCAAAGCGCAGTTGAGGAGAATGCCATCCAAACATGCACTAATGGAGAAACAAACATTGAGACCAATGTCCATTTCTGAGAAAAGTCATTGGTTGAAAATATAATAATACACTTTACTTTGTTCAACTTATTATTCTCTGTACGCAGTTTACAATCTGTGACGTTTGTGTATACATCCATCTCTGTCTTTGCACTGTATACCCTGCTATAACTATAGTTTCACTTAAATCCATATTTAATACCTCACTATGAATCTAAAGATTCAACAGAAATACAACCTCAAATACTATTATTACCAGCAGACCAGCTGTTGCTTCACAGTATGATGCTGCACCACTGTCTTTTGTTAGATCATGTCCTTGTTGGTCTGAAGGTGGCCTGCAGTGTGTACTGTATGTGCTCCTTCATGCTGTTTGTGTGTGTGTGCCTCTGGGCTTGTGCCTCCTGCGTGTGAACATGTGCCGTCTGTCAGGGACCACACTGAGTAGGTTGACGTTTTAATCACACGCTTCACTCTCTCTCTGTCTCTCAGCGGGGGGATAACAGTAATTATTCAAATACACACATACACATGGTCATATTGACAGTAATTATTCTGATCAACAAACTGGTTTCCTCTCAGGATCAATGCATTTGAAGAAAATGGTGGAGAGAGGCAGACGGAGAGAGAGAGAGAGATGGCGAGATGGCATGGCTGCATGTGGCGCTAATAAGAGGCATCGCTCCCTGGACAAATATCACATCCACATTACAAAAGGAATCAATACGGCACACTTGTGGTCGTGGCTCTTAGCAAAGGTTAACAATTAAATTCTGCCTTAGAAGAGTGGACATTGTTTCAGATTCATAGAAAGGGTAGATGTGTTGATAATTAAGGCATGAAGAGGAAATCTTTAGAAGGTGTGGTGCTTTCTGCGACACCGCAGGCGTGTATCATGGTCTGGTGTACTCATGCTGAGCGAGAGATTGTGCTTTCTGGTGTGCGCTTCGGTGGTGGAATCTGTCAGGATGTAGTCACTGTTCAGAACAGCAATGCCTACGTTTGACCCGTGTGTGGAACATATAACTGTTTCTACTGATTCACAATGGTTCTTTATGGCCAAATACCTAAGAAGCATAACTTGTTTAGCTTTTAAACATTCCTGCAATCAAGAGAAAAAATTAAGAATTTTGTAAAACCCTAAGATTAGCACTGTATCATTTAGTTCATGTTTTTGTGATAAAAGCATACAGTATGCTAGAGGTGTGTGTTGCATTAAAGAGTGAAAAGGTGACTCAGTCAACATCCGAGAGAAGTCCAAGGTTTGGTTCCTTGAGCCAGACAATAAACAATGTCCTGATCAGCTAACATTCACTAGAATAAGGCAGTCAATATTATTATGTTTTTTGATTGTATTTTGTGTGTGCATCCTCTAACTTGGAAATCTTCAGTGGTGGAATAAGTATTCAGATCATTTTGATTAAGAAAAAGTATCAATACAACAATATCTAAATTGTCCATTACAAATCCTTTTGAATTATTTATTATTATATAATACATGATTTACGTTACTGATATATCAGCAGTTTACTGTTGTGGCAGGTTCAGCTATTTTAAACTACTTTTTATACGGTTTGGTAGTTTTGTCCAGTGGTTCCCAATTTACTTCAAAATGCAATTCCTGCTATTATGGTTTTTTCCCAAATAGCATAACTATATATAGATTATACATACCCCTTTAGTTCTCAAACAGTTATTTAAGTAACCTGCAAGTTAATTTTGGGGGTATAATATTCCTTTATGTGATAGCAAACAATAGAAAGATTACAGAAAATGCCAAGAGAGATGCACAGTGACATGCAACAAAGTTCACCAGCCAGACATCAACTGGCAATGTTGCAGTTGTCAGTGCTTTTTAGTAAGGGGTTATGAGCCAAAAAGTTTGGAAACCACTGGTTTAATCTTTACCAGTTCATTGTATTTTATAAGCTTATCATATGTTTCATTTATGGAAAGTCTTTATGTGGAAAGTAGCTATTAACTATAGCTGCATGCCCTTTTTAAAATGTAGGGGTAGGCTGTTAGACGTATAAAGTAGCAGAAAATGAAAATAGTAGTAAAAAGTAAAGTACTTCAAAGTACAATACTTGACCTGGACATCTTTGCAGCCATGGAGGTCAGCCATGGAAAGCAGTAGGCCTAATCTGTAATTGAGGAACAATGTCGAAGGACTAATACACTGATGGGATGTTATATTCTAATGTTATGTCATGTAATGCCTATAAATAAGAATCATTTGTGTTCCCCTAACAGGTGTAGGCTTTACAGTGATCCTCATTTCCCTCTACGTTGGTTTCTACTATAATGTCATCATCTCCTGGGCGCTGTTCTACCTCTTTTCCTCATTCACCAGCGAGCTGCCGTGGGTCCACTGCAACAATACTTGGAACAGTCCTAACTGTTCCGACTGGGCTGACAACAGCTCAGTCAGTGATATTTACAAGTCCACCCCTGCTCAGGAGTACTTTGAGTAAGTTGGCCTGAAATCAGGCTATAACATTTATTCATTGATTTTTTTGTTTTTGTTTGATATAGTTAATATAGTTTGTTTGATATAGTTAGTTCTAATTTAGGTAAATACAATTACATAGATTTATAGTCAGTTTGGAGCCCCTCCATGCTCTTGAAAATATGTGTGTCATAGTCAAACTTATATCACAACTTAGCAGGTAATTGGAAATGTGAATTCTGGGACCTAAAAGTAGTGTGACGGAAAAAGAAAATGTTAAGAAGCCCTGTCATGATGGTTCTACAAAAAAGGCTATTTCTATAGATCTAACTGCCTTTAAATTGTATTCATTATATAACTTCTACCAGTAAAATGGCTTTAAAACACAATGTTCTATTCCAAAATTAAGCAAATACTTTTATTTTATGAAATATCTATATTTTGTTGAGGTCTTTGAACCTACAGAAAACATGGAAACTTTGAAATCAATTAAAGGCAAACATACTGTATGTATATTTTTACAATGCTAAGCTAACCTGGGCTCGTATAACAAAGACACACAGCTACTAAAGGCTAACCTAGCTCGTAACATGGTATGGTATTTTCTCCTCTCCCTGCGTGTTGCGTTTAACGTGAGAATGAGACTAGGCTGGCCTGGATGAGTATATACTTTATTGCCTAAGAGGGATTGTGTTGTGTTAAACTGACTCACCCAGTCGCAGGGTCATTCCGCATTCTGGAGCACGGCCAGGTTTTAAGCTTTCAGTTTTTCAGCGTCTTTGTCTTCAATTGTCCTTCCGTGTGGTAGCGTGTGGTTTTCAGCGTCAGCCTGCAGCATGCTGCTTCCATGATTGTCTACCTCCGGTAACTATCTCAATCTGAATCTCCCCCACACACCTGCAATGGCTGGGTTAATTCAGATCAACCAAAACACCCCCTCATGTGTCATTTGTCAGTCTGACCCTCTCATCAGGCTAACAACACACACTATCAGCTGAGAGACTAAAACATAACAATATGTCCAACTATTAAAACATCAGTGCACAACTTAGGCTTTACTGTATATCACCCACACATTTCCATTGCAGGAAGTGCACATGAAAACTGTTGCAGTAATAGTCTAATGGAGCGGAGTTCGCTCGAAGCTCAGTCTCCAGAATAACTGAAGATTTTGTAATTACTACATGTGTAAGCCCTTTGCATAGATCTAGGAATGTCTTGAAATATCTAATTATGAATAATTATACTTTCCTCAAAATGGATCTAGAGTTTGGCTGCATTTATCTTATGCAGCTTCTATTCTGTGAAGCTGGCCAGGTGCCTCTTATTCCAACAAGCGAGGGGTTGTTCTGTTGTGACAGTTTAGACATTTGATCCATTCTCGTTGAAATGGCAGTGTGCTATTTACACAGAACCACCTGCAGACAATTTGACCACATCGGCTGAGCATTAGCTGATCTTTTCAATCTCATCTGTTAGACTGTCTCAGAAGACTTTCAGGTGACACATGTAATTGAACTTTAAAAAATAGGTTACCTTTTATTGCAAGTTAATTTGTCATTGTTCAATAATGCAACATTTTGCAGCAACAGATGTACCAACACTTCATGTGGTATCCATCTGGCCAGATTGTTTAGGGTCTTACAAGTCTCTTGTCACTGATGCACCCCCAGGTACTGAGCTTCCAACAAGGCCAGGCATTGATTGCTAAGCCAATGTATATACAGGCTGTCAAGACCAGATCCAAGTGTATAGCTCAACTGTTGTGAATAATGATGTTATAGGACACTTACTATTACAGTACATGCACATACTGTGGTACTTTTATTGTAGCACTTAAAGACTTAAAGAAACAGTTGGTTCCCAATGGCCTCTAGGACAATATCTGGCATCCAATTGACTGCTTGCCATACATGGGATCAAAGACTCAACCCTGAAGTCTGGTACATACTGTAATGCAGTGGTTCTCAAAGTGGGTTCCGGGGACCACCAGGGGCCCTTAAAGGACAATTCCGGCGCAAATTGAACCTAGTGTTTAATAACATATGTGTACAGAGTCGAACGTTCTCTGGGATCTGTTTTCATGCTAATCAAATGTGTCTCTAGCTTGAAACAAGCTACCGCAAACCGGGGTTTAGCTGCTAACGCTAGCTTTCGGGGCACAGGGTAAATCACTATTTGATACCACTAACAAGGCTCGAAATAGCACCACACTTAAAAGGTAGCATAATGAGGGTCCCTATATGCAAACCGAAGCATTGAGAACTTTGTAAGTGTACAGACAGTTTATTACAAAGATAGATTATAAAGACAGTTGCGTTAATGTTTACATGCAGCCGCCATCTTGGATAACAGTCATGACCAGTCCAACGATGGACGCCGTGCAACCAGTAACCAGTAACATAGCTCAAACACAGCGTTCGTGATTCGACTGACTTCAATTTGCGCCGGAATTGTCCTTTAAGGAGGTTTCAGGGGGGCACCAGCAAAAAGGGGAATAATTTATTTTAACTATAATTCCATCCATAAGTAACACAATGACAGAATGTGTGACTATTTGGGTCATGGATTTCATTCACTTTCTGTAATAAAACTTGATAGCAAAAATTCCATCAAGTGGGACACACTGGGACAAAATCTTATCAAATGGCAGTCCGTGGTCTAATTTGTGTCAGTTTAGGGGTCCTTGATGTTAAAAAGATTTAGAACAGCTGTACTGTATGTCCTCGCTCTTTCATATCTGTCACGGTCATTTTTGTAAACTTTAAATGGGGAATCAGGAGTGGTTATGGTGCTTACCAGAATATTCTGTTTCCTTAGACGACGGGTGCTCCACATCCAGGATAGTAATGGTATTGATAACCTGGGCCGTCCACGCTGGCAGTTGACTTCCTGTCTAGCTGTAGTGATTGTTCTGCTCTACTTCAGTCTGTGGAAGGGAGTCAAGACATCTGGAAAGGTGGGAAATTACACAGTAGCCATGTTTCATTATGTGGAAACTTATATATTATGAAAATACTATGATTTCACTCCAGTAATTGTCAAGTGACTCAATTTTAGTTGTAGAATTACCTTAAAGAAATGTTTAAAAAGGAAATGTGTGTCTTCTTGTCCAGTTTAAATCTACTGAGCCATTTAAGACCACTGTTTGTGTGTATATAAATTTGTACATGCATTTTTTACTCTTGCATGCATGCTTATGTGTGAATCTGACTGTTTGTGTGTGTGTGTGTGTGGCCTTCTTTCTCTGTGTAAATGTGCGGGTGTCGTGTGTGCGTGCCTCATGCGACCCTTTCAGGTTGTGTGGATCACAGCCACAATGCCCTATGTAGTCTTGACTGTGCTGCTGGTCCGTGGAGTCACTCTGCCTGGAGCCATCGATGGCATTAAGGCCTACCTCTCTGTAGATTTCCTGAGACTCTGTGATGCCAAGGTGAGTGTGGACAGGAGAGATGGGGGACACGAGTGAGGGGAGAGTGGTTTGTGTTCAGGAGAAGGAAAGGAGGCACTGTGGCTGAAAGACACTTTAAAGAAATGCTTTGCTTTTGGAAAGTTTAAATTTTATTTCTTTTATCTAACATTAGCACTTATATTAATGTGTAAAGAAACAGTGTGATTGTGCTAAAAAGACTTGGCTAGTATCTTGTAACATAGTTGGTCGACTATATCATGCTAATGTGCTAAGCTAGACTTATGTGGTAATATGGTACATAATTGCACTACTTCATTAGCTGTGCACGTGGCATACCAGTAACAACAGCATAGAAAGCAAGTATATAGGTTAACATTAGATCATTTTAAAATAGCTAACAATGACAAATAAGTGTTCATAGTGGGAGCTGTTACTATGTGAGTTAACCTCCACATTTTAAGTAAGCCGATAACAATCCGTATTCAAGCTTTGCTAGCAACGAGGACTTACTGCTAAGGAGGAACAAAGGCAATATCAACGTTATTTGCAATGTTAATTGTGCTGTAAGTGTTATTACATGCACAGAACAACAAAAAATAGGATAAGAATAGAGAACCATAAGAAACTAGAGAGAGTTAAACTAAATTTGAACACAATTACATGCACAACAAACCCAGCAAACGCTACACAAAATGTCCCTGGTAAAATGAATCGTCTTTCATTTTGATCTACAGGTTTGACAAAAGCCTGAACGTGGAACTATCCCTGCAAACTCAATTGACAACTGTTGCGTTATTAATGCATACAATCTGAGAGCTGGTAACTGTCAGCCTTCTCTCATTGTTTACTGTGTAGACCAAAGAATTTAACACATTGGTTTACAATGTTAAGTATCAATAGAGAGGCATTTCCTCAAGGCATAAAAAAAAGTGAAAAAATTGTAACCCGTTTATAATATGTTCCTTATCTGTGAAAGCCGCTATCACAGCACTAAGGAGCTCAATAAGTAAGCATGCAGGACTAAAGGACTCAGTTATGGAGAAGGAGAGCGACGGAGAGATGCATGGCAGCAATTGGAGAATTAGATTAGATAGATTCATGGAGCAGTAATTTGCAAAATTACCCCCCGTATTCACTAGTGTCTTTCATCTGCTGCCGTTGAATGAGTTTCCTGCAATTATCCCTAATAATGGCTTTTTTCCTCTCCTGTGCCTTTTGTTTGCCGCTTCACACAAGTGTGCTTGTTCTGTTGCTCCACAGGTCTGGATTGAGGCAGCGACACAGATCTGTTTCTCTCTGGGAGTGGGGTTTGGTGTGCTAATTGCATTTTCCAGCTACAACAAATTCAGCAACAACTGTTACAGGTAAAGACACACGAGAAAAATGAGGGGTTTCACAGAGACAGAGGATGGGGAGTTGCTTCTACACACACACACACACACACACACACACACACACACACACACACACACACACACACACACAAACAGGCAACATAAGCAGGTGAATTACAATAACCTTTGAAGCTCCTTGAAACCCACTATGTCTTTGACACCGTGCTGTGCAAACAGACAGCCATAACACCAATCAAAACTGTCGCACTCTTTGAAAATCATAATCATCATCCCACAGGAGGCTTTTATCTTCCTGTTTTGCCTTTTTTACTACACTGAACATATATTTCGGCAAAATGCCAAAAATATCTTTTGGAATTGCACATTTTCTGTAGGACAATGTTACTGCTGCATGTTTAAATTAATTCTCCTTAATTCCCTTTCACACCCTTTCACACACCAAGTGTTTATTCAACAGTGACCAACTCATTTATTTGTTCATTTGTTTCTACTTACTTAAACATATTTTGCAATTGCAGAAGGTTTACCGTCCAACCGAAGGCAGGTGGATGACTTTTAAGTCTGTGACATAATTGGCAAATCATTGATTACCTGACTTATGCATAACATCTATCAAGAGCCTCTTAACTATTCTGCAACCCAGACTGATTACAGAAAGCTAACATTCCTTTCATGTTGAAGGCAAGAGAACACCTTTAATCCACCAATGGCATACTCTTCAATTGACTGACTGGTCAACGATGATGATATTGACTGATTGATGGCATTTTGACATTCTAATTCGTTTTTGTTTATCTCATTTGATTTAATTGATCCAGAGATGCCATCATCACCAGCTCCATCAATTCTTTAACCAGTTTCTTCTCCGGCTTTGTGGTCTTCTCCTTCCTTGGGTACATGTCCCACAAGCACAACGTAGACCTTGACAAAGTTGCAAGAGACGGTATGGTATTATTTGTCTGTGATTGAAATGTGGTGTGTGTATGTGTGTGTGTGTGTGTGTGTATATATATATATATATATATAGTGTATAAGCATGACTATGCAGACTATGATCAAGTTAAGGCTTTTCCCTCAGCTTTTGAAAATGTATGATGAGTAACAATGTATTTCAAAAATGTATTCATGTGCCATGCTTATATGTAGATTTTGAGAAAGTTTGAGCTCAATAAATTAGTTAAACAGATCACATGTTTCAGGCAAACATACAATTTCCTTGAGCACATTTGTAGAAGCTTCACTCATCATAACTCATGTCCTCACTCATTATTCCACAAGTCAGCAATATTAAAGATGAGCTAAATGTAGTTGCCAGGACTGCAATAAATGAAAAAACCCACATGAACTGGATGCCACCAATGCTTTCCATTGAACTGTGTTGCTAACAAAGTCGTTACAAATTTAACATGTTGCACAAACTCTTCTCCAATATACTATATGTATTAATTAACATGTATCTTGTATCTACATTTTAACCATACTTTTTGCTTTTTAGCAATCTATTCTTTTATGTCCGCTTCCATGTTAAAAGTTCCAACACTAATCTGTGAGTGTGTTTTGGGCTGTTTTCTATTTTCCTTGCTTGAATGTGTTGTGCTGTAGGTGCTGGTTTGGTGTTTGTCATTTACCCAGAAGCCATTGCAACATTACCTGGATCATCAGTGTGGGCGGTCATCTTTTTCATCATGCTGTTGACACTGGGAATTGACAGTGCTGTGAGTATGCACCCACCCACACATGTTGCAGTATCTCCGGCGTTTGGGGGTATTTTAGTTCATGTACTGTAATGTTAAAGGAAATGACGGCATGCTTTTCAGACAATCATTGGACAAAATGTGAAACAAACAATTGTTATGTTTTGGTGCTTCAGTGCAGCAATAATGCAATAAAAAATGGGATATCAACAGTGACTCGCTGACTTTGTGTTTTATTCTAACTCTTCTGTCTTCTCTTGCAGATGGGTGGGATGGAATCGGTGATCACGGGGCTGATTGATGAGTTTAAATGCCTCCACAAGCACAGAGAGCTGTTCACCCTCTTCATTGTTTCTGCCACCTTCCTCATATCCCTCTTCTGTGTTACAAATGTAAGTATAGTACAGGGTAGTCATACAATTTCATACATACATCTAGTCATTTTCACAAGCTCTTGTTGTAACACTGCCATACTAATCTAAGTTTCTGAAAATGAAATGAACTGAATCATCATCATTTTTTTTGTTTTACTTTAACCTGTATAATAAAGCTTATTATACTAGCACAGTTATTGTACATTTATTATATTTCCCCTCTCTCTCTCCAGGGTGGGATGTATGTGTTCACTCTGCTGGACCACTTTGCGGCAGGGACATCGATTCTCTTTGGAGTGCTTATTGAAGCCATTGGCATTGCATGGTTTTATGGTGAGAAAGATGGACAGGAGGAAAGACGAAGGATAAAACAGATAATTCATGTTTTCATGGCCAGCAAAGCTGATGCTGTATTAAGGGTTTGATGAGAAATCTCTTGGTATTGTTGTGCTGTGCCACAATGCATCATCGTTCTATTAGACGTAAGATACTGCAGCTAGAAAGTCTATTCCCATGAATGGTTTTGGCCTCTTCAGTCTATAAGCATGTTCTGTTAAGGTACAAGGATACAATGTTGCTGTGCTGCTCATAAGAGCTCAGTGAGGTTAAATGGCCCGTGTTTTGAACGCTGCCTGTGTTACCTCTGTGTTCACTCAGCAGTAGTGACCATCCACATAAAGAAAATTGCAGCTGGGGAACATGCAATTCACACTTGTCATGGACAGGAGTCAGCTGTCTAATAGCTAGCAAGTGGAGGTGACCTCTAAGTCAATGTCTCTCCTGATGTCTAAATTGTATTGACACTTGGTTTTACACAATTTTGCCATCTCTACAATGCTGTATTTTTTTTATATGTATCACTCCATTCAACAGACCAAATCTCTATAAATTACCGTTTATCTCTGCGCAAGATAAGACGTTTTCTGGAGTAAATGGCATGTCTCCAGGGTTATTATTCATCAGCACAACATGGAATAAATATGTTAGTTGTATAGGAGTAAATAACCCTTTCTATAGTACATGTTCGCGCCTCATAATTCAACCCTTTATGTGCTGATTAGTGACCTCTCACAGTTAGCCATTTGGGGTTTCCTCCTTTTTCCAGTTTTATTTGTAAATGAATAGCTAAAGAATAACTGATGCATGATGGATATTTAACTACATGAATTTTTCACCTACAGCACCACTTGCTGACAGTGGTGGCGCCAGAGATGTTCTTTTGCTGGTGCTTTGGGGTTGCTGGACGTTTCAGTGAGGGTGCTCTGAAATTTTGAGTTTCCCTTGACACAAATAACGTTACACACATTCGCGCAGATGCCCACCCACCTCCGCCGTGGTTTACTAAGCGAGCGAGCGAACGAGAGAGATTGATTTAAAGTTGCCGATACAACGGCACCATAGAACTCTGATTAGCCCACCAAACATATTTCAAATACCAGCCAACAAGCCGGGTTCAAACAATCATTACTGCAGCTCTCATACAGTGGCTCAGAAGATTAATGCAACAGGCCAAATACGCCACCCATAGCCAGGCACACACATAAACTCACACGCGCATGTATCCTCACACAGTTTTCACACTTGCACGTATGGTCAAAATAATGTAGTCATATCTGTAGTGACTAAATATATCTAAATAAGCCACTGACGGCGAACATGTTTTCTGGGCTAAAAATAAACCGATGTCCAGTGCGCTGCATAACTTTAGATTCGGTGATCCATTTATTCACATTTCTGTAAAACACATGTTCACTGTAATGCTCTTCTACGAGACAGAGATAAGAGTAAAGTTCTTGCATGGCCCCCTATCAGCTGACTCACCCACTGTGGCCTGGCTGTGCGATCCCCTGGTCTAATGTCATGTACAGCAGGGTGACGTTAAGCATCCTCAGCAGCAATCACAGCCGTGGTCAGATCACCTTCCTCCGGCCACTTTTCTTCGTCCAGGTTGGTGACAAGTTCACCATATCTCTCAGTCTCATTTACAGATTTTGATAAAGTCTCCACACCTTGACGTTTAGGGAGTAAAAAACTATCCATTACCGTTAGACTTCTATGCTATTGCTAGTGCTATTCACTTCTCTAATCCTAACGGCTCCAAATATTGAGCTCTTCTTCTTCTGTGTGAATACTTTACTGCAGAAGTAAGGTCAAAAGTTCAATGTGTGCTTGTGTATCCTTTGGCCGAATACGATCACCTGTGTTTTTTAGCCTAAAATTATTAATGTATTTATTCATTTTTCAAATATAAATTATACTATTTACACATTAACGATTTTGTATTTATTTATAAATCAACCACAGCAATTTCTTGGGGGTTCTAAGGGGGTGCTATGGCAATCCTAGGGATAGCTACAGCACCCCCTAGCCCCTCCCTGGCGCTGCCTATGCTTGCTGAAAACAAGAAAAACTCACTTTTCAGAAAAACTCACCCATATTTCGAAACTCCAGCAGGCACAAAATATTATAAGAACAATCTAAAGGTTAGGGAAAAAGGTTGACCTGAACTTCTGTGTTGAGTTTCTTGTCTCATGTCTACTGAACCTGACTGTGGAGGGATCTATAAAAGGGCTAAATACTAACCAGGCCCCAGGCGGTGGGGTCAGCATATTAGCCAACTTTGCTGGGTCCTGACCTTGGCAAGCCAGATAAATCAAGCCTAAGGCTTCAGTGGGCCTTTTTTCCCTCATCCTCATATCTGCTGACAGGAACCCCTGGCCGCTGTGGTCTTTCGTTCAGTTGTCCATTACACAAGTACATTAAACTGTGCTAAATACCTAGTCGTCAGTCTGGATATATTCCTCTGTAGTGAGAGATGCCTTCCAGGCAGAAGAAACAAAATGTACAGTACAGCCAGGTTTATAAGAGAAAGAAAGTTGTAATGGTAGAAGATGGAGGTAAAAATGGTGCAGTATCGTATTACCATTGGCTCTGCAGGGTGACTTTAGTCACTGCAAATGGTTAATTTGTGAATAGATTTTTGTTATATATTGCGTCATGCGTTTCTGAATGGCTGAAAAACTTTTTATTTAAACGTATGCATAAGGACCATAGACATAAGTACCTAGTGCCTTGATAATATTTTCAATACCTGATATTCAATTTCATCAAAGCCTGTATTAAACCATGTCTTGGAAGGAAATTTGTAAGTATTTCCATGTGTTTCAGGAGTGGACCGATTCAGTGATGACATTGAAGAGATGATTGGTCAGCGACCAGGCATGTACTGGAGGCTGTGCTGGAAGTTTGTCAGCCCCTGCTTCCTCCTGGTGAGTCTGTGCACAGACTTATTGTACATTGGAACCCAAACCAAGGCTCGTTAAAAATAGATAGCAGGATGAAAGTACTGAGACTGTGAGATTAACCTCATCATTATATGATTTGGGCTCATACACAACACGTGCAATTTAAGACACCAACATTTTTTTTTCTAAAATTATTTTCACCATGACTCCAATTTCCTTTGTACTCAGAACTCAAATACAGTTTTCACATGTGGCCCTAATCCTCTTCTGTAACATGACAACAGAAATATTTCCCTTATTTGTTACTGCTAGTAGAATATATATCCTGTATCAGAAAATTACATTGAACCACTCAATTCATTTGCTTTTAAGAGGACTTGAAATGAACAGTAAATCTTTGGAACTGATGCTTCCTCAGGTCCTTTGTGCTCAAATTATTTTATTCCATAGTTTATGGTGGTGGTGAGCTTTGCCACGTTCAACCCTCCAAACTACGGCACCTACACGTTTCCTCCATGGGCTAACATGGTGGGGTGGTGTCTGGCTATTTCCTCAATGTCCATGGTGCCTCTATACGCCATCTACAAACTCTGCATACTGCCTGGGAAGTTTTGTGATGTAAGTCTGAGCTTTTTGGCCAAAATGGAATTTCTAGTATACATGTTAAATCTTTCATTAAAAATCAAGCAAGTAATTTTTTTTTTTTTATCTTTAACTTACAATTTCTTAAACTATATCAATTGCTCCCTTTCTCCTTAAACAGAGACTGGCCTATGCCATCACCCCAGAGACAGAGCATCATTTGGTAGACAACGGGGAGGTTCGGCAGTTCACCGTAAGTGCTGACTTAATTATGATTTATTTGTATTGCATCCTTAGAATTGTCTATTGCTGTTGACGACTGAATGTGAAGTTGCCAGTTTTGGACCAGTATTCAAATTAATGATATTACTGTTTTTAATCTGTTTCAATTAAGTAGTAGAATAATATAGTACTGTGTTTTATTTCATGGGCATATTCGATTTTCCCCACAGCTGCATCACTGGCTGGTGGTCTGAAAAGCACAGAGTGAGAGAGATAAAGAGACTGAACGAGTGTGAGAGAGAGAGAGAGAGAGAGAGAGAGATAATGAGATTATGGACTTTGGGTGGATGAATGCATGCACAGCAAAGGTCTGAAGAAATAGGAAGAAAAAATATATAGCCATTTGAGTCGATCAGGGTGGTGGTGGGAGGTTAAAAGTGCCGAAAAAAACTATTGCGGTATGCTTTAATTTCAGCAGTGGGTGTGTGAAGCTGTGCATTGACCCTCTCCACCATTGTGTTGACGCTAGTGAATGGCATTCAGTCAAACCTATAATGTGGTGCTCATACTGCTTCTGACATAAATACACAACTCTTTATGAATGGGATTAGAATGGCATTTCTTTGAGGCAAGTAGGCAGAGTAAATAAGAATTGGTTTATGTTCATTGGGTGAAGACACAACATCTGGAAGAGTTAATTTCCAAACTGCAGGATCTGTTTTTCGAAAGAACTTTTTCTTTAAGATCATTTGTATTTGTTCTATACTTTCTCAGTTAGTTATCGTCAAGCAGAAGGTGGCCTTTTTTATTTTATTTTCAATTTGTCACTCTCAAAACAATATTAATGACAGTATATTTTTTAATTTTTTATCATTTAAATTGTAATTTATTTTTAGCTGTCAGTCATGATGACATAATGCATGCCACAGGTTTCACTGAATCCCAGTCCATGTCTTGTTTATTATATTTAGTTATGTACTTGCTCTTCTTAAAGACTGTTATAATACACACAATCCCTGCTGACTTTGAGAAAAAGACACCTACTTTTGTTTACACCAAAACAATGTACAGGAAAGAACAGCTGCTACATCAATAGACCAACATAACATCATCTGAATAAACTAAAACAATGTCTGAAAAAACATTATCTGACTTCACTTCCTCTTACCGCTGTCCGCCTTTAGTCATATTGGACGGACCAACAGAAACATAATTTGTGTAGTGTTGTCAAGGGTTGGTTTATAGTAAGACTGTCCAACAAATTCCAACACATTGGTGAATACATTCTAAAAAATACTAAAACTGAACCTATCTACAGACCACTTGATTGTTAACTTTTTTCTTGCTGGGTCAATCTCTCTTCCCCATTATAACAAATCAATGCCATTGCACATTTCATTTTAGTTTAATTGGACGTTAGTTGTGTGTTTTAAAGTTTTCAGGTGATGATTTGAAAGCTATGACTGTCAAATTTACAGAAAGCATAAAGCTTTAATGTTACTGTTTACATAATCGTAAGTGTTTCAAGACTGTTTAAAAGCTGCTTTGTATTGAGCTGCAAATGGATAGTGTGTAATGTAATATATGAAGTAATTTAAGTTATATATCTGTGTAAGTAAATGTAATGTAGAGGGGCTTGTATCGTATTGTACTGTATGATATTGAATAACAAGACCAACAAGATTATATATATATATATATATATATATATATATGGATTATTGCTTTATTACTGTGAAGTTGATACATATTAGCCTTAAGGACCTTGATGAGAAACTTTCTTCTCATGAACACTTTCTGTTAAATCAGAGACCATATACATTTTTTTTCAAACTTGTCAGCAATGACTTGTTGTCACCTTGTGGTACATGTAACACACTGAAGGATTAATTATGTACCAAACTGTATGCCTGTGCTGCTGTACTGTGCCTTGTGGTGTTTCTGACTGTATGACTTTTATTTGTACTGTCAAATAAAGTATAATAATTCAATTATTACATTTAAAATGCCCCTCTCTGTGCCCTTTTCTTAAAATTTTTGTGATTAAAATGTCCTGTGCCAATTTGTATCCCTTTCTCTTTAGTACTGCAGTGGTTTTATAGAAGGGCACACAGGGACACATATAAAACTGCGTCCTTGTTATTTTGGCATGAAGCCAACAAAGCAAAATGTCTGCACATGTATTCTCCTGGAGAGTACTTTTTATCACAATTCTAACATTTTGGCGATCATGTGAAGCTTGATTCCCAATTGAAACAAATTTGACATTTATTATTTAAAAATGCATTTAACATTTTACATGATCACGAGGTACTGCGAGAGTATGGGGTGAGGGGGTCCCTTCTCAGGGCCATCCAATCCCTGTACGCCCAAAGTGAGAGCTGTTCTCGGCAGTAAAGGCTCATTTATGGTTCTGCGGAGGCTCCTTGTAGAGCTTTCGCCGTAGCTTACGTAAGTGACCTGAAGTTTCTTGTGCGTTGGTGTGTGCGTCGATCTTTTTAAGAGAAAACAGGGTTAGGGTGTGTGCTTGGGGAGTGTGTGGTAGAGCGAGTGAGAGAGTGACAGTGATTAGCTTCGGAGCGAGGACTCTAGAGAGGCATACTGGGAGAAACAAAGTGTCACCCCTGTGATTTCTGACCATGGTCTGAAATCTGTAGCAGGTAATAAGTAGGGGGAAATGCAGCAATACCAATTCAAGGCCGAGCGACATGCATCGCCGTGACGTGTAGTTCAATCTTTTGAGAGGTGCACGTCAGGCTACGCCATAGGGTCCGGCATAGGGTCCGGCATAGGGTCCGGCGTAGGGTCGGTATCTCCATGTACCTACGTACGTAACCGCAGAAGCATACAATAAATCAGCCTTTAGTCTGACTCGTTCCAGGTGGGTGTTGGCCTCCGCCAGGGCTGCGCTTTGTCACCAAACCTTTTTGTGTATTCATGCACAGGATATCAAGGCATAGTCAGGTTTGGGTGGGGTTGCAGTTTGGTGGGCTAGAGATCTCATCACTGCTTTTTGCGGATGATGTGGTCCTGATGGCATCATCGGCCTGTGTCCTTCAGCACTTACTGGATCTGTTCGCAGTCGAATGTGAAGCGGCCAGGATAAGGATTAGCACCTCTAAATCTTAAGCCTCAGCAGGAAACTGATTGAGTGCCTACTCTGAGTGGGCAATGAGTCCTTACCCCAAGTGAAAGAGTTCAAGTACCTCAGGGTCTTGTCAGGTGAGTCAGGGGACAATGGAGCGGTAGATTGGCTGGAGAATCGGAGCAGTGGGAGCAGTATTGGATTCGCTTTACCGCACCGTTGTGACGAAAAGAGAGCTGAGCCAGAAGCCAAAGCTTTCAATCTACCGGGCAATTTAGTTATGACCTATGGTCATGAAGGCTGGGCCATGACCAAAAGAA
Source organism: Sander vitreus (assembly GCF_031162955.1). Classification (NCBI taxonomy): domain Eukaryota; kingdom Metazoa; phylum Chordata; class Actinopteri; order Perciformes; family Percidae; genus Sander; species Sander vitreus. Next base: position 20,441,918 of record NC_135860.1, on the reverse strand, counting down.
CGAGATCCAGGGTACAAGAGGCCAAAATGGGTTTTCTCCTTTTCTCCTTTGCGATGAAAGGAGCCAATTGAGGTGGTTCTGACATCTGGTAAGGATGCCCCCTGGGCGCCTCCCTAGGGAGGTGTTCCAGGTACGTCCAGCTGGGAGGAGGCCTCGGGGAAGACCCAGGACTAGGTGGAGAGATTATATCTCCACCCTGGAACTGGGAGCGCCTCAGGATCCCCCAGTCAGAGTTGGCTAATGTGGCTCGGGAGAGCGAAGTATGGGGTCCTGTGCTGGAGCTGCGACCCGACCCCGGATATGCAGTTGAAGAAGGATGGATGGATAGATGATGATCACGATTGATACGGTCTATATCGACGACGTTTCGTTTCCAGGATTGTTCAAGTGCCGTGGAATATTCCAGCGGATGTCCCTAATTTCCAGACGGATGTCCGTTACCTTCCGCTTTCTTTGTGTTGGCATTCTAAACGCTGGTCGATTTATGAGGACTATGGTTAACTGCTCCTCAGATCTCTGCAGGGTAAATCCAGACAGCTAGCTAGACTATCTGTCGAATTTGAGTTTTCTGTTGCACGACTAAAACAACTTTTGAACGCACACATGTTCCACCAAAACAAGTTCCTTCCTGAGGCTATTTCGCAGAGGACCGTTGCTCCATCAGGTGCTTAGCGCCACCCAAGACCATTGTGATTGGTATATCCCAAAATGAGACATTGGTTGTGTAGCCTCCAAACAGATCTACATGCATGTCTTGCAGAGAAAGCACAAATAGGAAAAAACGTAAGATCAGCCATAATGTAGTGAAGAGTACCTTTTAATTGTGAGTTTTTTCAAGATTGGTTAGCATGACCCTGAATCAACAGTGTTCATTACAGTAACAAGAGAGTCAAAACACACTGTCTCGGAACAATCTGTATAGACTGAGTGCCCAATATCCAGCACAAAGCATTTGGGGATGATTACTGTCTAAAAAGCTTTCAGATATATTGACTTCTGTTCTAATCAGCGTGTGGCCTGACAGTTTTATTTTTGTAAGCTTTATACACTATTGACCTTTTGCAAATGGAACCAGTCATATTTATTTAGGGCTGGGCAGTCTAGCCTCCTGTTGTGCGTGAAGAAAGTATTGTATAATTATAGTCTTGCTCAGTAGTTACTTATTATATTTTTTTTTTATAGACAGAAATAATTTTATATAGACAGAAATAAAAACATTGTTAATACAATGCGTCATCTTTGTCATTTCACCCTATTTGATCCCTGACCAAGCACAAAATCCCTGTGCACCCTTTGTCCCTGTGTGACCATGTTCACTTGATGTGCTTAGAGTATCCTCAAACAGACTACAGCTGGAAAGGGAATTATAATTGCAAAATACATATATTTGTATTTAATTGTTAATTTTGTCCTTCTTAATGACAGGGTTTTTAAATGTAAATATTTACTTTGTAATTGTTCTCTGTAATCCACAATAATTACGCACTCGGTGAGTCTCTAATGTTGGCACCCTACAACTTTCATAGAACAGATCAGATAAACTGAAAATGGCACATTAGTATTAAGATACATTCAAAGAGGACATATAGTATAACTGATTGAATCCAACTTACTCTTAACTCAATTAACAATGTGTAACAGTAAACCTGTTGATGTCACCCATACCATTAACTATCTGTCATTCTCTTCTTACATTTTAAAGACATGGAAGGGAGTCCTCAATGAATCTAAATGTGAGTGTTTTTTTGATTCCACCTTTCCTCTATTTGTTGAAACTGGTAAAGGGCTCTGACAGATGTTAGCTGTGTGGTTTTTGTAAATGTTGTCAAGCTAGGACAATTGCAAACCAATTTTGGCCATGCAAGGGTTGGGTTTAAAAGGTTCCATTATCACATCCAATAAACAACAGCAATTATGTATAATTGCATGTCTTGTTACTGACGTTGAAACTGAAAGGATATACACAAGAAAATGTGGAAGGGAATGGGATTTTCTTATTTAGAGGTGCACTGCACTATATGATATTGGCTTTGTCCTAATATTAAACAGGGTTGTGGACACCTTTAAAAAGCAGCTCAAGACCCACTTGTTTTGTACTTTCTTTTATTTAGTTTCTCATTTAATTATACTTTTTGTGTTGCATTATGTCTACATTTCAAGTCTCTTGCTCTCTTACTTTTTATTTATTTATATTAATTAGGCTTCATTAATATTTATATTGTAAGGCACTTTATGACGTCTGCTCTTGAAACTTACTTTCTCAATAGGTCCTATAAACCTATAGAAGCATGCCTAGTGAGTGAGTGAGTGTATGCCTGGCTTGTTTTTTGTAGTACAGAGCCCTCTACTGACAAAACACCTGTACTACATATCACTCCTTTAGAATATGTTTACAGTCATCGTCACATATCACCACAGTCAACGTTCATGCACAAGCCCAGATGCCTTAGTCCAAAAAGAGAAAATATCTTTGCCAAAGGAGCCATAGAGAATTTTTGGCAAGCTATTTTATAATATTTATATTTATAATAATCTATTATAGTAATAATCAAATTTCAATCAATTGATGAACTGTAAACAAATTATAACATGTGTCCTTTATATCTCTTTGACTGGTAGATGTTGAAAAGCCCTATACAAAACATACAGTTACACACTTTAAAATGTATCAACAACTGTATTCAGTAAAATACTAAGCACTAAAATACTATCCAAAAATCCAACAGAAAACACAACAGCATACACAATTAAAGCCATCTTAAAGCCTTTCTTTAGTTTTTCAAGACACAATTATAATTCCTTAATAACAGTGCCTGTATATAACATAACTAATCAATATTATACCTATGTAAGTTTTAGCATCAGGATGACAAATGTCGACCTCCTCTACCTCCCCATGTTTTCTATCACTCTCTACAAAAAGACGAAAATAAATAAATAAATATAGGCCTACCCTTAGCCTTATGTTATATGCTCCATCGTAAATCCTGTAATACATGTCTGCTGGCCTTCTCTTGAACACATTCTAGATAAGTGTCTTTAAAGTAGCTCCTAAAAGCATGACTGCAACTTCTACATTATATTCTAAGCTTGTGCCAGTTTGCTGTTGTAGCCTATATATTCTAATATTTGAGCATACAATCACATTTCAGTAGACTAGGTTATTTAAGAAATTATGTTTGCAGCTATTCCCCTGCTAACACATTTCGAATTCTAGCACACTATATGAAACGGCACCATCATGTGGCCTCAAGTGAAAATTCGAGCTGCAGCTGTGCAATGTAGGCGACTCTATTGCTGTAGATTACAACAGCCAACATCATTATTGTACATCCTATAGGCCTACATTACATATCATATCACAACATCTACTATATCATACTAAAGTTCTTTTGGGGCTTTTGGTCCTAACTGAGTTTATTGTTGACACCCACCATGTCTCAATAGGGCAGTAATTGTGCCGCTGATTGCTGCTGATGATGAAAGGGGTCATGACGACACTAGTCTATATCCTTGAAGTTCCACTTCTGTGATTGCTCCGGTGCCATGGGAAATTCCGCCGGATGTCTGTTTTTGTCCGTTTCCTTCCGCTTTCTTTGTGTTGGAATTTTAATTATGAGGACTATGGTTAACTTCTCCTCAGATCTCTGCATGGTAAATTGATACAGCTAGCTGGACTATCTGTTTAATCTTAGTTTTCTCTCGGACAAATTCGGAATATTTACTGAGATTAAGTTTAGGGGGGCTTGAGCCACCCTAAAGAGGGTCTAAAATCGCCCATGTTTAAGGGCATAGAGTACATCCCTGTTGTTATGCAACACAATTACACAGAACAAACATGTTTTTTGTCCCACTCTCTAGATGTCACAGCTGGGTTTTCAATTCTCTTGATGCCCAATTAACTTTCTCACGTGGCTGTTGGAGGGTTTTGCATCGTCTAAGTCTAACCTTTCTAAGTTTCTACTTTTTTTCCTCTGCTCACAGCGCTCTTCATGAGTCTTTGTTTCCTACACTGACATTGCACATTTGATTAAATAAGCCTATTGTTATATACTTATCACTTAATGAATGACTGACTCCCTGTTCATTACGGCTGTGTGAAGTCCCTAGTAAGCGGTGAGAAAACAGCGGCGCGTTCCCATGGATACGTCCCAACAGATGAGCTCCCACGATACAGCTCCCAGCATATATCCTGGGGAAACTACAGAGACCCGTTTGGCCAAACCATCACCTGTTGCGTAGCGGTGCACGCGAAGCGAATAACTGCGCCGTTTCCGCTGCAGCGGATTGAGATTTGAAAAATGTATGGAGAGTTGACATAACGCCGGGGAATATCAACAGTTTGATGCATGCGCTCATATGTTTTATCCACTAACCTCATCTTTAACCCGGGAGTCGCCTTTCGCCCTGAACGCTTCTGTGTCCAAACTGTAAACTTCGAAGATCTGCGTGCCGCGTTTAGCCCCACTCAACCCTAAACATTTGGCCAGGATGGACCAGCTCTAATGTTATTATAATGGCCTACTGTTATTATAATGGCCTATAAGCCTTTGGCTCGCAATTGGAGTCAAGCTGCTGTACGTTTATTGTAACAAAGATCTCTCTCTCTGTCGCGTACCGGCAATTGCTTTCACGCACAACGATGGGCTCTGAGAAGCCAAACTTTCTGTCACAGCCCGTCGTGAAGAACATTTTCATGTACCGAAACGGCGACCCTTACTACGACGCTCGCCGGATTGTAATAAACCAAAAGAGGGTGTCCAACTTTGAGACTTTGCTGAGAGAGGTGACCGGCGGGATACAAGCACCATTTGGAGCGGTGAGAAACATCTACACACCGAGAGGAGGCCACAAGGTGGACTGCTTGGAGAGCCTGCAGAGCGGGGAGCAGTACGTCGCTGCTGGGAGGGAGAGATTCAAAAGAATGGAGTAAGACTTGACTTACGTTTGACAAATTACTACTTTCAAATTGTTGTTTTTTCACAGTAACTTAGCCTGAAGAATATCAGTACCGTTACAATTTAACATGCATACTGTGGCTGACCAGGTTACCCATCTACTGCAGTAGGCGTATTGCCTGCAGGAAGGCATGCTGGTCAGTTGTAATTGCTGTTAATAGTAAGTAGCCTAATTAAAATCTTAGTTGACATACGGCACACACTAACTGGATTCCACAGTCAATTACAATGTGGTCAATCGATCAGTATACAAAATCAATATCTCACTGAGCATCATACCTGTTGACTATGTTCTTAAAGTTTATGTGACTCTGCTCTGCTCTAATATATAATAAGTGGACTTATACTGCGGATAATAAGATTTGTGCAGTGAGTTATTCATAGAATGTAGTGGTGACAAAGTTAAGTGCGAAGGTATTAGTGGCCATGACGTTTGTGTACTGTCACCATGCTCCTTGACATCATTTTTTTTAATGCCAGGTAAAGATGTGGGTACTGTATATGTTATCTGCTGCAGAACTGGTAGAACATATGCGTTTCCATAGTCATCATCCTGTTGTCCTTTCACTGCATACCATTCAGTTGTTGCTTTAATACCCAGAGGAATTGTGGGGAAAATCTGATTTAATTCAAGAGATTCACAAATGATTCTCCAACTACCCTTTTTAGTAATGTTTTTTATTTAGTAGTAGTATTTAGTTTTTTTTCACAATGTGGGGCTACACACTGACTATTAATAAAATAAGAGGTAGATATTACATTAAACTATGTTTTGGCAGCACAGCTAGCAGCGAAGAAAAGTATTCTCACATTTACATTTATAAATAATGGCATGAAATGATATTTCTTAATTTATGAGTTAAAAATACATACCGCTGTTGAAAATCAGGGTGCTGAGTCTTACTTTACTTTATGTTTTGTCTGTAGTTACCTACAGATAGGCTCGAGAAGGAAGAGGATGATGCAGACTCTTCCGATGCAGGTAAGTTCAAAGTTCTGCTAAAGTAAGCATGCCTTCTTTCATATATATATATATATATATATATATATATATATATATATATATATATATATATATATATATAAAAACAGGAAGAAAGTCATTTGTGTGTTTAGTCTGTCTAGAAAGGCAAGTTCCTGTTGAATGCAGTAAAATGCCATAAGGAAAGTAATGCAATAGCTGTAGTGAATAGTGGTGTGTTCACATGTGTTGATTAGCTTTAAGACTTGACCCCAGCTTTGTGAAGATGAATTCATCCAGAATCCAGATCAAATATGAATTGCCATGTAGGAACTGTGTTTCCTAGTGAAATTAAGTAATACCTTCTAGAGATTAATGAAACCCATCACCGGCGGTGGTTTCAGTTACAGCCTTCTCACTCAATCCAACTTTACAACATTTGAAACTGCGACTAAATGCAAGATACATGAGGATTCACCTCTGCACTCCTGCCCCACCCATAGTGTAAAGGTTTTAGAAAGATCATTTAAGCAAGGTGTTATGTTTAGCATTTCTCTCTATTGTTCACTGTGAATAATCACTTTGTTGTGGTCTCAATGGCCATGCATTATTGATTTATGGATCATAATCATCCCTCCTTTTCAATGCATCTTTAATCACCAGCTATGAAGTCACAGGCAAAACAGCAGCTTAAAAACAAGTTCAAGGGTGTATTGTTTCTGTTTTAAAAGTCAACTTCAGGTCATCTTTCCAAATGAGTTATGTTTTTCGTAATAGCATTTACAGTATTCTAGGGAAGGCACAGATGTTGGTACTAGCACCCATTACCAAACCATATTAACCCCATTCATGTTGTTATAGTGACAACATGGCAACAACTAAATGTGTGCGACAGTTTGACATACTGATTTGTCAGGGTACTCTGTACTACAAGTGTTCTGCCCATTTCTTTCTTTGACTTTATCTTTGTCTCTGGCCACAGACAGCATTGGCTTAACATGTTAATCATACAAAGTGAATCAGCAACTGCTCTCTGTGGTCTTGATTTTGTCTTAGCACCTGCAATAAGATCATTCATCACAGGTAACCTCAAGGGCTTGTTGTTGCTGCTCTGATTACGTGGCGAGCATAAGAAGAGCCAATTTAGTTTACAAGGACCCTGCTTCCCCCTCACTACCCCACTTAACCTGCCTGATTGTGTTGATTAATGATGAGAAGTCTTAGCCGGCTGGATGGTTGGCAAGTTTGTTTCTTGTCCTTTTGGAGCATTATAGAAAGGGCTAATTATAGGAAGGTTACTGCTTCAGATGTACTATTCTGTATGTGGCATATTATTAACCCAGCTTCTGACAATAGTCCCTACTATAAAGAAATGCTTCTTTTTTTGTTGCTTATACTCATTTTTCTATTGTTCTTAAATTTCCATTTACCTTGAAATGGGCTTCTTTATTGCTCTATGTTTGATTAGGTGGAATTGAGAGGACCCACTTCAAGTAGTCTCGTATTGCCAGCCCTATCTCCACCGTGCTGTGGAGTAAGGTCTGGCTACACCTCAGATACATTGTGGGATAAGAGAAAAAATTGCTCTGGGTTGTTCGCAGTTCTTAGTTTCAACCAATCACAATCACCTTGGCCGGCGGTCGCAGTGACTGTGGCTCTGCTAAATGGTCTTGGGAAGGAACTCGCCTGTGCACACAATACAGTAATGTGAGCTATTTAAATTAGCTGGATACATGGTTAAATGTAATTTGCTCTTACCAGTGTATCACCGTATCAATTTCCTCTACAGCCATCCCACCAAAACGTTCTACTTAGAGAGTAACTGCCTGCCTTATTGCATGATCCATATTTTCTTCAAAACTTACAATTTTTTGCGTGTGGCTTGCTAGCTCGAAATATGAGATTTTGGGAACGGCATCACACAGAGAGCGGAAGGTGAGCGCGCCAAATGTCAGCCTTTATCCTGAAAATGTACTCCAGTTAATCCAGACTACACTTCAAGTAACCTACTGGTTACAGTAAACAGTGATGCTGGTAGATTAATTTAGTGTTTAGGTGAAATGAGACTAGGTGATGTAGTACCTTATTATACACAATATCCTTCATAAATTAGCACTGACTTTGCTTATTAATTTAGCTGCATCTAGCATCTGCACTCTCTAGATGGAATCGAGTGAGTGTGCGATTTAGTAAAGTGTATAAGCAGCATTGAATGTAACGTCCCTGCTTAGCACTAACAGGAAAACATGATTGTTTTCGCCGAACGTGTACATGGGCACTAAAAAGAGCTGAGGGGACTCTTCCGGCATAAAATCAAAGATCATGCGCCTATAAAAATCATTATCAATAGAAAAACAAATCTAGTGCTTTTAATGGCTCCCTAACGAGTTAGCCATGCCTCACCTTGCTTGTTTTCGGTTTGTTCCTGGCTTGGATTGGTTATGGGGTTTCTACTAGTCCATTGCATTTTTTTATCAAGCAGTATTGCTTATTTTGGCAATTATGTAAATAAAAATGCATTTTGTTAGTGATTAATCATCTTCTGTGTTATAAGAACCTCACCATATTATTTTATGCAGTTAGTGTTAGTGTTCTGGCCTTATGCCTTTGTTACTGGTATACCTCTGTATATGTCTCACACTTTGTTCTTATAATGTAAGTTTTTGAAATCTACTCTTGGACTTCTCTGTTGCCAGGGTACACTCATAGGCCCCCAGAATACTTCTAATATATCTCCTTCCTTATCTCTCTCTTTGTGTCTCTCTCAGAGGATCCAAATCATAGTCTTAGAGTCACAGTGGGTTACCAGGTGTTATGGGACAGGACCTGCAGTGCTCACTGTTTGCAACCTCAAAACCTCAAAGAATTACAGAGAGGGCTCAGTCTTTTGCTGTCACAGAGATGAGAGGGAATATTTTAGTGTGTACAATAGCTCTTTCTTCTTGCCGTCAGGGGTAAAAGCTTTTTATTTCACGCAATGTTTTTTGTACCATGTATTGAAATCTCTCACAGCAAAAGGAGAAACAAAGTGTATGGATTTTTAAATCCATAAACATATTATTGTCTACAATTAACACATGGTGCTACATCAAGCTGTTGCCACTCTTGGCTTCAAACAGTTCTGTCACTAGAGCAGGGGTCTTCAACGTTTTTTAAACCAAGGACCCCTTAACTGAAGGAGAGACAGAGCAGTGACCCCCTACTACTAATATTGTATAAAATTAAGTTGCATATTAAACTGGGCCTACAATAAAGTGTAGGGCAGCCTAAAGCCTTTGTATATACCTTTTTAGTGCATAGAATATCAAGCTATCAAAATAATAATTGTTGATGTGATTTTATAAATATTTTGATGTTAAACATACATGTGGCACAGTGATTCCTCAGGATCTGTGGATGGCTACCTTACTGACTACCTTACCCATAGGCCAGGAAGTCTATCAACAGTGGGGATTTATATTTGCTAATAATGTTATATTCATGTTAAATAATTTTAATTTGAAAAGGTTTCAAAAATTAACAATAATTTGGAGGCCCCCTTGCACTCTGAGGACCCCCTAGGAGTCCCGGATTCCCTGTTGAAGATCTCTGCTCTAGAGCATTTACAGTTTTAGCCCTGTTGACTGCCCTGACATGGACAGCTATATTTAGGACCTTAAATGTTGTCCTTACCAACTACAAATAAATATTGAACCCAGTGTTAGCGCTGGTCCCTGAAGCAAAAGTCCCTAAAGTTTACACAGGTCTGTTGTTCTGAGTCTCCACTGGGAAACAAGAGCTGTCCTTAAATCCCAACTGGACACACTGATCTGCTAACAAGCTTTCAAAGCATGCTTAGGTTACCTGTTATCAGAACCCAGAATATATTTATGTGTGTTTATAGGCATTTATATTTATAGGCATTTCTTTATGTACTTTTAGCTTCATTGCCCATACCAGATTTAGGCAATCTGTGTGCCAGATAATCTTTAATGATCTTTGAGCAATTGTATGTTTGACATATTTTACTCTTTGTATCCCTCTTTTCCAGGCCAGACCACTGCCACCGAATCGTTTCATTGTGTCAGCTCGATTCCTGAAACCCATCAAGGAGCCGTGCACAATATTGTAAGTTCAATTTGCCCTGTTTCACATGAACCATTTCATGCTGTTTTGATTTTCTCAGAGGGATATACTTGATGAGGGAAACCAGTCTGTGTCAGTGTTTGTTTTAACCGTTGTTTTTTCTCTACTTAGTGTGGTAGCAAATGGCGATGTCTTGGACCCTGCAATGAGGCTGTTGGTCCACCAGAGGATGCTCGGCCAGTTTGACAGAATACTAGAGATGATCACAGAGAAGATGGGTTTGAAAGTCCTGGGGGGTGTCCGAAGGTACAGCTAAAACAAAAATGCTTGCACTTCACATATAGACTGTCTTTACTTGTTAACAAAGTAACTCAAGGACAATACGTGACAGAAGTCTCAGACTAACGCCACATGTCTAGCACTTGCCTGCTGTATACGTATGTATATCAATGAAGAAAAACAGCTTTAAGTTGCCATTGTTAACATGGACGTTTATCTTTGCTCTGGTGGTATTTAAACACAATGTGTGCTTGTTAATGTTTTAACTGTCTTAATAAATGACCACATGATTATTGGAGGATACTCTGCAACTCAAGTGCGTCTTGACAAACTGGTAAACACCAAGGGGGTAAGTGAGCGTCCACAAAGCGTAGCTCCTATGGAGCCATTTTGTTGCTATTAAGCCATCACCCGCCATTAGCATATCATTGACTGCCATTCATTTTGACGTCACTTTGACAGTGAATAACTTTACATCTGAAGCGTCTAAAGACTCTATTTGTCCATTTTTTTTTCTAAAGAAACACGACAATGTATAAAAGGCTCCATTAACTTGTATCTCACGTTATGGCTCCGTAGTATACGTTTTTGTAAAAATAGGCTAACGATTGTGTCATAACCATGCAACTTACTGTCACATAGTAGAGGAATTACCGTACAGTACAGGAGAAGCCTGCAGGCAGTTTCGACTTACATTAGCTATTTAAGTATAATTACTAATGTTAACTAGCATTTTAGTTAATTAGCTAATAATTAGCCTGTGCCTATGTTATCTCCTTACATATACCTACATTCAGAAAAGTGCTTCTAATATCCTTCACTGGTCTCTGTAAAAAACAATGGTGTCACTTTGTCCACTTCTTTAACTGTCTATGGTAAACACATGATGGAACCCATGGGGCTTTTGACTTTGTGTCTGTTTTCCAGTCTCTACACCTATGAAGGCCAGCAGGTGACTGATGGGAATCAGCTGGAGGGTGGTCAGCTGTATGTGGCTGTGGGAAGAGAAAGGTTTAAGAAGCTGCCCTACAGTGATCTTCTCTTCACCAAACCAAGAATGACAAGGAGGGTCAATGGGTAAGCCACATCTGCAAATACTTAACTCACTTTCACTCCCTGTCTTGTGCTGCTGGTATGAAATACTGCGATAGATAAACTGGTGTACTGACTGCAGCTTTCACTACACAGAAGCAGGGGTTAGTTGGGCTTGACGTGCCGAGACAGCTTTTACAAAACCCTAAGTCTGGTCACATGTGGTATGAGACTGTAATTCATTACCTGGACTAACAAATTAACTCCAAAACATGAAACGCACCACAAACCAGAAATGGTGAAAGGTTGGGCTTGGGGTTCAGCAACCCCATCTCGTAAAAAAAACCAACCATATATGCTACAGAAATATCAATAATAAATTGTCAATAAATATTAGAATGTATTCAGAAAGGCATTATGTTTTTGTCCTTCCCTGTATATAGCACAACCAGTGCAAAAATAATATCATAATTGCATGTGCCTTTATGGCTCTGTAATTTTCTTCTTTTTGCTCATCTGCACTCATAAGTGTCCTATGTTACAGATAAAACTTTGAAATTGCGCAAACTGATACATTCGTTTGAAATGTTGCATGTAGGTAGATCCTACATGAAACTAGCATAGATGCAAATTGTGCTTACGTATGTCTTCACTCAAACATTTTTTTATTGAGCAAGGTACCTGAAGTTATTCATTTACACAAACAGCATTGGCCAATGATGCACATTTTTAGTATCCGTCAGTACGTAGATTCCTCAGTCCTCTGTGAACAGTTGTGGAAATGTAAAAATATAATACTATGGCTATCAGGGATGGTTCTTGGAGACCGTTCAGTTTGTGTTTGTCTGTGTTCCTGTGTGGCAACTAATTACTCCCCCGGGGCTAATATATGCTTTCCAATCTCCTGAAACCTACATCGCTTAGCTCCAGATATTATTTTAAGGATGGATACCTTGCTGCATGTGAATAAAAGTGTTGCCTTTCCTATTGCAATGTTGGAAATATATTTACACTGTAGAAATGAACAAAATCAGCCATTTCACATGCACATACACAAAGCTACAGCTTCTTAAGCACACTATATTTAACAACCCTTCCATATTACATTAAGGTATGTACTGTATATTACTTATTAATCAAATATCTAACAGCACAGTGTTTAAACCGCCAACTTTTCATTTTCAGATGAACTTTAGTTCTATTGTGGTTTACACAATTACATGGCTAATTTCAGATGTCTTTGTTGATAAATCAGTGTTGTAAGGAAAGCACTACATACCATGCATTTATGTTAATACAATTATTTGTGTCTGTTTTGTTTACAGAATGAAAGCTTACTCTCTACCGCCTATCTACAGATTCTCCAGGCAAAATGGAAATGTAAGAATTACCCGTGCCTTTCGCATTCATTGTTTTAATTATTTAGCTTTGTTTTAAAATTGGAACTAAGAAATCCAACATTTTTAAAGCTGGTGTACCATACATTGATTACATAAACCAACTTGCATAGAAATAATTAGCACAGCATTCTTGAACATACACCAAATAGAGGAAAGTATTTGAATTTCTGTATGATTTTGTTGCTTTGAGTTAATTCAATGAGGAATGGGTAGATGGACGAAACATTTAGCTTAGCAATCATTCTTCAAATGTTAAAACTTAGCCTAGTTCAACAATTATTTTGCCTTGTTGTTTGAATAGTTAGTTAACACAGTTCTCATTTTTCAAGCTCTTTAAAGCTGTGGTAGAAATTATTATTGTTTATCATATTGTAATTTAAGTGGTCTAAGACTAGACTTCTGCACCTCCTCTTGGCTCTGTTTTCAGGCTTTAGATAATATTGCTGTGATAGGAGACTTTGGTCAATCACAGGTAATTTCAGAAACAGAGAGCGTTCCTATTGGTTATTTTCCTTGCGACAGCAAGGAGAGCTGCAGTCTCACTCTACTTCAAATTCTGGCATTGTTTTTGCCTTCTACCCACTGCAGCTGTGGGTACCATGTTGCACACTTACACATATGCTGTTCTGGATGACGGCTGTAAAAAAAACAATCATAATACCAGCTGCTGTTTATCACTTTGGCCTCGTGGGGAAGGAAGAGGTCTTATCCCTGCGGTCCAATGTACACTTCTGCCTTTACTCCTGTGGCACATTATTAAAGATTGTTGACCGAACTCTTGGGTTGCCAGGTCATGAGCTTTAGACAAACAGAAGCAATGAATTTACATACAACATATTTTGTACATTTTGTTTATATTCTAATGCTGTATATACATTTATTCTTGGTCTCTGTATTCTTTTCCACAATTTCTCATCAACTGAAATAGACTTCTTTTTCGTCTAGGGTACGTCTATGGTCCGATGCAGTGATAGTCGAGATGGAGACTCCAAGGCCTCTCCTCCAGGCCACAATGGCCGCAACAAGGAGCACATATCCTCCATCGTCAGAGAGATCTCTCAGGCCAAACTCAAGGCCCTCAGGAAGAGGAGGAGTGGACAAAGCATGGTTCTCGGCATATCTGACAATGGTAATGCAGAAACAAATGGAACAGTATGGATAGGAGTGGAATATGTTTATACCTGATAATACAAACAGGCCTGGCAAATACAATGTGGCTGTGGCTTTCGAGTATTGTAGCTTCAACAAGTGTTTTTTTTGGTTCAGTACTATTCTTATAGTATTCAATTGATTTAGAAGTCTTTTATATTAGTATATGAATATATCTATGTTATATATTAATAACGCACTCACCGCATATAAGGATATCATAGTTGTGAATTTTATGTTAATATTTGTCCACATGTGCTATTTAAAGTGGGAGAGATTGTGTGTTTCTTCTCATAAAGCCATGATATAGTAAATAACCAAATGGGTGTATGCTTACATGTGTGGTTGCATGTGCTTTTGCAATCAAGACGATGAATGCCTGGCTTAAGGACACTTCTCACAAGAATGTCACATACTATAAGTGCTACCTGGCCTTTTAATATCACTGTTTGAATTGTCTTCTCCCATGAATAATTTCCACGAACGTGTGCACAAACTGTGCTTATATACAGTAAGAATTATACAATATACAGATATATGATGTAATGCATGGCCTTTGAAATCTTATGTAACCTGCTGCATTCTTAAATGCCCACATAGTGGCACTGTTGCTCTGCAATAAGAAATATAGCAAGATGTATTGAAAGTAGGTCTAGCATGATGACATTACCTTCTATTACAAGTAACACATTATGCCATCTTCTGGACTTATGATCAGTATATTATGTCCTGCAGAAACTCTAGTTTTTGCTTTTGTGCTCATTGGCAGGTGGCCATCATCTGAACAATAAGATTTTTTGTTGCTCTGTGACCCTAACAGATGTTTTCCATATACATTATATATAACATTGTGACAGGGAATTGAGAGCAGTTTTTATTTTTAACTTTTACATTAAAAGGGTAGATTGTCTGCAGACTACTGCTGACCTTATTATAACTCCTACTGCGGTATGAACCACCATTACGTCATCTTGTGGCTCATGATAGATGTTGCCTGTTTGCTCCTCTGGCAGGAGACTTGACAGCAGAAGCCCAAAGGAGCGTGGAGAATTGTGTCTGTGGTTCAGGGGAGCTGGCATTTTGCGTCAAAAGAGGGATGAGAAATGTGTGTGTGTGTGTGTGTGTGTGTGTGTCTTTTGTCTGTGTGTGCATTTGAAACATGTAATGTCCCCCTTAAAATCCTCTGTGCATCAGATTGTGTGGCAAGTCGTATTACAGGCGGAGAATACCATGTTGCATTATTGGTCCCCTTGGGTGACATTGACCAAAGATTAAATTAACAGACAGGCAGCTTGGAAAACAAGATCAGGCATTAGAAAAGATTGTTTGAATGGCTTGGAGACCATATTACATTCTCATGCACCCTTCACGTTTGACCTATACAGTCTTTTTTAAATGCTGTTGTGTTTGCATGAACAATATCTCTTTATTTGTCTGGCTTAGTAGCTAGGTGTAGTGTACGGTATGTAATGCAGGCTCTGCACGGCATTGAGTCTGTCTCTGTTTCTCTGTCCATGGTGCTGAACAGACTTTTTGTAAGCTACAGCAGGTTAAGGTTTCCCACACGTTTCTTTACTCTTTTTGTCTTGTTCTTCTCACCCTAAGGAAAACAATGCTGAAATGTTATTTGTGCATTTGGCTTCTCAAAAGCAAACAAAACTGAAATCATAGCTTCCCATGGGCTTACCGACAACAAATTACTTGTGTACCCATTAGCTGCTACGTTTAGTCTTGTGGTCATGTTTGTCCAGTTTAGCTTTTCAATAGGGACACAGTGTTCATACCAACTTTATTTAGTGATTTACAGCAGCACAGAGGTGTTTTTGTAGGTATCATCTCTTCGGGAAACCCTGCCCCGGCTGGGTATGAGGTAAACACATCCCAATCTGGTGCCAAAAGGAATGCAGCCAAAAGGTTAGCTGCCTGGCAGAGGCTGTGGAAAGAACACAGCATGAAACCTACACTTCAGATCTCTGGTGTGCAGGAACATTGGAATGAAAACAAAAGATTATTATGAAGGTGTCATGTCATTATCAATGTATTTGTGAGATAGGGAGGGAGGGGGGGAGAGAAAAAGAGATGCACAAACTAAAAGGCTTTGAAACAAGCAAATAATAGAGAGAGAGGGAAGAAAAAAGACAAATGAGACAGAGTGACCCCGTAACTCGAGATTCTCCCTCTGTTCTGTGCCGACACTGTTGTGACAGGGAGGTTAGTTTTTGTGTGTGTGTGTGGTGGTACGCCAGTCCCCATTATTCACTGTCTATCAGCTGCAGGGAGCCAGACTGAGGAGAACTCCAGCAGTTTCTGTCTGCTGTATTGCAAAGCTTCTGACTTTTCTGCTTCATTAGAGTGAACACACTGGTGAGTGACAGCAAAGACAAGGGGGAGGCAGTGTGACAACTCATGCAGCAAAGGTCACAGAATGAATTTGAACTTACTATAACAAAGACATTTGGCTTAAAAAAACTTAACCAACAAGACACATTGCCTGTCATACGCTTCACCCAGCATAGTTATACTTTATGGGAGCCCTTTTAAATTGAGTAAATCATCAGTCTAATTTGGCCAGTGTTCAGGTTGTTTATGACCAATCAGCAGTTGTTGCTAACCTCAAAATAGAAATATGATGTCCTCATCAGTGTTCTCTTTCTGAAAGTGCCTTTGTGACCAGTTCAGTTAATGGCTCTCTTGAGAAAAGTAGAGAAGAGAAGAAGTAAAATGTGAAGCAGCAGGAATGGGAAAAGAGAGAATAATCAAATATATTAGAAATAAGAAATGATGTGTTTTGGCATGTTAGGGCATATGGGATGTAAAGAGAAGAGAGGATAAAAGAGAAGGTTAAAGAAGAGGGAATAAAAGGTTGTGATTGATGAAAGCAGAAGGACATTAGGAAAGAGAAGTGAAGAGAGAAAAAATAGTACAGGTGGAATTGAATAGGGAGTATGATGAATAGCATGAGATGGTGGAGCATGAGCATTGTGTTGGAGAAAAAAGGCAGAGATATTGAAGGTTAGAGGGATGGGTGGGGTTTGTATAATTGCCTTTCATTTGGATAATCTCCCCATTTAGAGTAATCAAAGCAGAATTTTACTTGCCTCTGCCCCTCGCTGAGGCCAAATTGCTGCTCTGAAAATCAACAAAAGAGCTTTGCACTTCAAGAAGGAGGGGCAGATAGAAAGGTATGGACAAGAGGAGAGAGAGGAAAGCACAACAAAAGGAGAAGGGGGGGTCTAGTGATTATCTTACATGTGTTGTATAGGATGTGTGTGTGTGTTTGTGTGTGTGTGTGTGTCCTTGTCAGGTCTATTCTGAACATGATTGGTATCTGCCCTCTTAAGATAATGGCAAGAATTGGACTGAGAACTCTACAGCATTGAAATATGACATGCAGGTGCTGTTTTAAAACACAACATCAACAGTGTGGTTTGAGTTTAGTTTCAGATAAGCATATTGTAATCTATTTCATTGAATCGAACAATGTTTCCTGAGGCTAATTGAGTCACAATGCAACTACTACTACCTTTGTGCTTTTTTTTTAAATAAATAGTTGCAGAGCGGCGCACACGGCTGTGATTAAATAACGTTGGATAATACCTCCATGCCAGGAGCTGATAATACTGTGGATATGGTGATTGACTTGTCAATCACCTCTATCTGAGCTGTCTTTTAAATATTATGAAAAACAAGTTTATTCAATGGAAGAAAATTCTAGCTAAACAAAATCACTTCAGGCTATTTCTGTTGCAGGTCAATTGTAGGGCACAATGCTATAAATTACTTGTTTGCCATACAAGCTACACAATAGTTACGATTGACAGTACTATACATCAAACACATTTTCACGTGTAGTTGCTATGGGGATTCTTTTGGAAGCTATTTAGTCCACACAGTCTCAGCAGCCTGAAAAACAGCAATATGGTTAACAAGAAATGGTTCAAAACAACTAAAAACAATACCAGTTAATAGTAGATTTTACACCAGCGAGAATTTGGAGACACACACTCTAAGGCCTTGCTCCCGTGCTCTTTCACACACAAACACAGACAGCAATTTTGTATCTCAATTGTACAGTCTTAATATCTCAGTTAGGTTCATCTTGCCTTTTGTTTCACATATCCAAGTCTGGAGAAGGTGAGTTTCAAATAATCCAAGTAATTCTGCCCAGGCTTGTATTAAAACATTCAAAGACATCCACTTTACACAAAACCTTATGTTCTGAGAAGCTATTTGCCTCATTTTATGTACAAGGATGCATCCTTTAATGTAGCAGGAGCCAATTCAATTCATGACACACAATGGGTCCACATTATGTCCTTTCCTATTATTTTCCTTGAAGGGAAGTCATGGGACTTTTAAATTGCGGTATTCTTTCAGAAAAAAATAATTTCCAAAGCTCAAAATTGAAACATCCTTGGTATTATTTGCAAGTTGAATGTGAGAGGAATGAAGATGGCTGCATATGTGAGTGTGTCTGTGTGTTTATGCGTGCCTTTGCACATGCACAAGCCACATCAACCTTCTGCCTCTGGTGTCATAAAATGTGATGCTGCCTTGGGGAATTAGCCCTGTTAGCATATGTATCTATAATTCCTGTCAAAGTGAAATAAAGTTCAAAACAGTGTTGGGAGGCAAGAGATGTGGACACAAAGAGACTGTGTGTCTGAAATCGTGCGCCTGTGTAAAGAGGCTCAGCAGAGAAGGATGAGAGATGGCAACCTTTAAAGGAAGTTTTTTTCTCTTGCCAAGTTCTTAGAAAATATGTTTTTTGAGCACTGCGTTAAAAGTATTTATGTGTGTGTTATATGCGTGACTGTTTTTATCTGCACTCCCTCGCATGTCACATTTCAGGCAACACGGCCATCCTTCCCAATCCCCTCCTTCTTTCCTCCTCTCTTTTCATCTCTTCCTTTTCACATCAGAAAATAAAAGGTTCTTCATGACCCTTTGATGCAGGATTACTGGATTAAAGTGCAGGGTAGCTGTACTAATCTGCCACATTAATCTGTTAACAAGTGTTTCAGCTGTGACATACAACAGTGCAGGCTGTGGCACCTAAAGTATAGGTTTAGGGTGACGTGTGACAATTTTAATGATGCAAATTTTCTTAATTTCTGTCACTTCTAATCTAGCCTGCGTTGCCCATTTTAGCATTTTTGTCGAGGTTTAGCTAGTAGACCCACATCTGGAGTAGCTGTGATAGGACCATCTGCAGGGTTTGTATCAGCCTGAAACAGCTTTGACAATCAACCTAAATGGCAAGAGTAAACATTATACATGTGTGAAGATCTGAAATGTACATCATGTGTTGGAATTGGGCTTAGGAAGTTGCTGTGTTGGTACAGCAAAGTGCTTTGTGTTCATCACTGTCAGTTATAATGCAGTCGCACAAACACTTTCAAATGTTGCACGTCTGTCATTCATCAGTTTTTGTCCAAATAATGCAGTTCAGGGTGCAAAGAGATATAAATTTACATTTTAGATGATAAATGATAAATCTACTATAACGACTTCTAGTTCACAGTGGGCTGTGCCTGTGTTCTGAGACATAATTATTGTTTTGAGTCTCCTTTTTACTGACCTAAAATATTTGTGCTGCCAGTTACGTTCCATAATCCAATATTCAACCTAATAAACATTTGATATGATGAAGACACTGGATGATAAGGTTTCAAGCAACTGTAAGGAAAGTGAGAGAGAGCAACTCCATGAATTATTAAAATATTTAACTGAAGCCATGACCTTTTTATAAATATTACTCTGCCTGTCTGACTGCAACATTGCTAAGCAGAGCTTTCTTCCGATTTAATGTCAAAGCTATCTAAGCACAGGGCTGCACAGTACTGTAGACAAAAGGCACTCATAATACTTTTATTCAAATGCATCTTTAAAACAAACCTTAAAGGATGTTATACACTAGAAATAATTTACATTACAATTGTATATGTCCTTCCCACACACAATATAAGACCAATGTATCTGTTTTTAGTGCATTAAATATGTTCAGAAAAATTATACTTATGATAGTTTAGTCCGAAGCACAGTTTCCACCAGGCTCATTCATTGAGCGATTTAGCATTGCACTTCCATAAAGTTTGGAAATTTAAAAAAGAAGGTCAAATTGAAGAAAGGAGAGGAAATATTGTGAATTTTAGTCCCTAGTGGGTCACGTTCCGGAAATACTGGATCCTTCATTTTCAATAATGCTACTCAATATCATCTGTCATTCAAAAAAGCACTGCTTTTACAGGCTAAGTAGTTCTTTTTGTGACAAGTAAATTGAACTCTGTGTAAAAGTGATGGCATAGCCCGTTCATAGAGTTGTTGTAGTGACTTTTGAGCATTACAAATATCTTAATTTGGATTTGCTCAGCTGGGATTTGCTGGATTGTTGATTGCCAAACATGCATCACCCTAAGCCCAATGATTTTCCTGATACCTTTCACGGCAGCTGGATTCTCGCGAGATTGCGGAATCACATATTACACGAAAATCCATCTTGCCAGATGTTTGAGTCTAAACCAGAGATGGTTTAGAACCGAGACACCCCAACTCAGTAATTTTCTGTATCTGTGTCACATGGGTTTATCCACTGCCACGCCTCTTTAGGAGACTAGCAGCAGATCCTGAGTGTATTGATTCCAATGGGAGAAGTAAACATAAACACAGATAATGTCACCAAAGTAAATACTGGACCCGTTTTTCACAAGCCAAATATCCACCGAAAATCTGACACTAAAATGGCATTTTTCAGACGGACACATCAGGAGAAAATTTGTTTTTTCTGTCACAGCAACAGATCTTGCGAGCAATACTGATGAGCTAACGTCAATTAACGTTCGTTAGCCTTTTAGCTGTGTAAATATCTAATGTTAGCAAAACTAAATATCAATAAATTATACAAATATAGCTTTTCTTCCATCCATCCAATGAGACCACACCCATTTAGGAGACAGGAAGTGTGTACCATTCATACCATTGGTGCAGCGGGTAATGCGCTTTAATCTTTAGTGATAAAGAATCTTTGGTCTGAACCACCAGCTCACCGAACCTATCAGCGTCCGGTGAGGAGCTACTGACAGCTACAGCGAAGTTTAGGTGTGTGTGACAGCCGCGACTGTTCATTCAAAACAACAATGGCGGTAGCAATAGACAGATGGTAAATCCTGCCAGGTATTCTTTTAAAAGTGCCTGCCCTTTTGCAAACCGTTTCCAATGACGGCTTCTCGGATGGTTCTGTGTAACAAACCAGCTGGCGTGTCAGGTCAAGGAGTGATTTCGGTACATAAAGTAGTACGTCAAGTGTTTATTTAACACTGCAGAGCTAAGTAGAATTGGCTTGTTGAGGCCATGCCAACGATTTGTCCATCCCTTGGTTTATAAGCATAAATACAGTGTATTAAAACTGTGATTTGTATAATTTATTTAGAACTATAACCTCTGCCATTTAGGTATTAATTTGAAGAATAAAGAATATGCTCGTCTACAGCCAAAACAAGAAACACACAGTTGTGGTGAGAGAGGCTTGATTAAACAATCTGCTGTGATTATACTGTGGATATTAGGTGGTCAATTCGAGTTGCACAGGAAATGCTGGATAGTGCAATTAGTAGAATAAATACAAAAGAGGCAACGTTTCCCATTATTTGGTTTTGTTTTTGACATTTCCAATACTCTCTCTGAGCTGAAAACCCTCGCTGCTATGATTTTCTAGTAGTGTCTCCAGACTAAAAGCTTTATTCAGTTTTCCCAGAAGTGTCACAGCACTGAGAACATCTTGGAAAAATTGCACAACAGCTTTAAGAGAAACTGGAATAAAAGATTTGCAACATTAACCGAAGGTTTCTCCAGTGTGACTACTACTACGTACATAGTGACTACACAGCTATTAAACGCAACATATTATACATCCTCAACAAACCTATTTGTAATTCCCCTGATTCATGCCCTGGTCTGCTACAGATTTCCTGTGGAGTCAAGAACTTGTTTGTGCTGTATGTATTTTACTCATAAATTCTTCAAGGATTAGTGGGAAAGCTTTTAAACATGATATTAGACCCTGCTAGTCTCTGACATGGTTGTCCACTCCAACTCTGCAGTGGAGGACTGAAGAAAAGACTGATGTGCAGTAATGCACATCAACATTGTCTCATTTGCCAGCAGGCTTTTCATGAAAAGAGACAAAGATGAAATATTAATGTAGCTTTTTTATTCTGTCCAACAAAATAAAAGCTTTATTCACAGATTGGTTCACTACCCAGCTACCTGCTGAGTTTAAACTCATTTCTACAACAACAAAAAAGGGAAGATTGGCAACAGTCCAATGTGTCCTGTGTAAGAAATTAAACGATGCACCTGTTTGATTACACTGTTCTCGGACTTGAATTGGGAAAAAAAAGTTCTGTTGACAATTCTAGTTCAGGGTTCTTCTGAGTTCATTCTGCTGTAATATATTATGTTGTTTTATTAAGTGAGTTGATGAATATAAACCGTACATATTTTATGGGATAGAATTGCCATCATTTTGCCTGGTGTAAACTGCACACTGAATTCCCTCAGTGTTTAAGGGTTCCTAGAATTGGGTGAGCACATCAAATGCTGCACAACTGTCTGCAGCTGAAGGTGTAGAGACTGAGATCACAACTCCTGTTTTTTTTTTAAACAGACCAGTTCCCTAAAACTAAAATCATGCAGCAGTAAGGCAGACTGTGTGTGTGCTTGTAAAAAGAGAGATGACGTTTGCTTGTCGAGAAGTGGGAGGTTATTGTAGTTTACTACCAGCTATTGCTTCATCTTCTGATGTCATTTATAACTTTACTTTTAATAATAATGGCAGCAAAAGCCATTTGTATGAGTAATTATACACACTTACTGTTGCATCCTTGTTTTACCTCACACTGATGGATGAGATGTAGCATTACGCCCAAAGTGTGGGTGGGCTCTGTCTGAGTTTGTGCCAATAGTGTATAAGGGAATGTGTGTGTGGGTGTGTGTGTGTGTGTGTGTGTGTGTGCGCGTGCGTGTGTGTGCTTGTGTGTGCGTGCCTGCGTGCGTGCGTGTGTTCAGTTCAGTTCAGATCAATTTTATTTATATAGCATGTTTAAAAACAACCATTGTTGACCAAACAAGCTCCAAAAATCAAAGAGATAATATACACAAACAATACACAATATACAATACAAAATAACAGAATATTATTTTGTATATAGTAAAAGATCAAGATATCAAAAGTGTGTGTGTGTGCGTGTGTGTATTATGAAAGGAAAAAAAGAGACAGACTGACACATTAGACTACTCACACTTGTATACACACTGTCAAGCAATTTGCAACACCAGAACCCAAATCTACTGGATTCAATGAAGAGCAAGAAGGGTAAATTCTAAATATTGTGTTTAATTTGATTTAGCATTTTCATGAGCCCATGCCTCATCCTCAAATCACGTTAAGATGTTTAGAGTCGTAGCGGCTCATCCACTGCTTACTGCTTACACGCAATCGTTCGGCCCTCGCTGTTAATGAATGCAGGCGATTTCCATAAAATATTCTTAAAGAGGTCCGTTATTATTACCATAACGTTTCATCTCCCACCATAGCTAAACTTCAATCAGTTTTGCATTTGAAATGCATTAAATGTCTCCATAAACTCTTCTAATCTCTACCCAAGTCATTTTTCTTGTTTAACTTGTATGTGTAGAAAGGGGAACTAATATTAAAGACATTAATTACACTGTTCTGTTCTTTGCTCTTTTTGCCGCTTATTTCTGATTAGGAATTTCAGTCTCATCCAGTGTTTCAAAACAAGTGTGTAATTATGTTGTTTATCAGAGCGTATAGTTGTATTCCTCTTATGATGTTTAGGGTTAATTACTTTAAGGCCTTTGATGCACATGCTCACATGAAAAACTGAAGAAAAAAAACCATATTAATTTTGCACTCCAACAAATCTGCCTTGCTGAGCCGATTGCTTCAACAGAAATGGGTGTGTAGCTGGTATCAACTTGTGGTATGATGTCTTCCTACACAGAAAAACACAGAATCACTATGCAGTTTAGACAGTAAATGGTGACAGGTGATTCCTCTGGGGAACTGGGCAATATATGTTCTTGTAATCTTGACTATTATTACAGCAGATTTTTTTTTTTGTTCTTGGGTAGAATACTGTGGCTTTGATGAAAAACATATAGGAAATTGAAAAGTTTTCTCCAGATTAAAGCAGTTCAAATTAAAAAGAAAAGGTGGGCACATTTTTCCCTTTGAGTCAATTTTGAGTACCTAACATTGAAAGCCAGTGTCTGGGATAAAAGGCACTGGTGGTGGGGACCTGAATAAATCTCTTTAACGTTTGTGTACTGGCCAGTGGTAAAAGTGGAACAACATCTACCTTAATACCTTTAGGGATTATTAGGGTGATTACTGTGTTGGTGATAATACTAACAAGGATCTTCTCACCTTACCACCATGTTTTCTGGCTCTCTCTGCCACACTTCCATTGTCTGGGGAAGTTGTTTACTTGCCTGAAATAATCGTGGGTGTTTTTCTTCTTTACCACCAGGGGTCACTCTTGTACTGTGTTTTGTTAAAGACTGAAAACACAGCTGCGGTAAACAAGATGTATAATTTCAACAAGTCTCTTACTGGAGGATGAATAAGAGCTCCCTTATTTATAGGAGAGGTTTTATGGGTTTCTGAAATGATGTAATGTGCTCTTCTGGGTTTAGGGTCTTGAAAAGTAGTCAGCAATATTCCTGATATTAAGCCTGTAAAATTACAGTAGAGAATCAGACTAAATAAATGGTATGAGAATTTAACATAACAAGAGTGGCATTTAAATGAGTCTATTTGGGATTGTTTTACGTTAAAGTCTGTGCTTTAATGTGCAGAGTTACTTTGTATTCTGCTACATTAAAGGGATATTTAACCATTGAAAATATGAATATATCTTTAAATTGGGTCACTTATGTAGTAGAAATGTGATTTTTTTTTAGAAACTGGTGGCTTCTAGGCCGAGAAAAGCCAGAAAATGTGTTTTTGGCTCATGTGGATGAAAGACACCAAATCCCAGAATGCACTTGCTTCGCTGCTTTAGAGTCCACTCCCAAGCCACGCCTACCGTTACAGACAGACAGTGAGACAGTCAACTCAACTCAAGTGTGTTTTGTTGTCATTTCAACCATATACACGAAACAACGTTTCACCGTGGCTCAAGTGGTGTTACACATTTAAAATATATAAAAACGACATATGAAACAGGCTACATTTAGTGCACACACATTATAGGCTCCGTAAAGTTCAGCTAACGCATACTAGCATTAGCGCTTGGTGGGATGTAAACAGAGTATAAACACAGCTGTAAATTTGTGTGGAATGTAGTGTGGCACCAGCAGTTAGCAGTTAGTATAGTTACAGTTAGTATAGTTAGTATAGTTTAGGATACAAGCACCCCCATTTCTGCACCAGTCCGTGTTAACACAGCCCACCTCCACTAGTCTTATCCCGGCGACAGAGCAGCCGGCCTGGTAGCTAGATAGTCCGGTACACTGTTGTTCAGCCATGTTTCCACAACAACAAAAACACAGCAGCTTTGATGGAACAGGTGGCCGGCTAGCGTTAGCTTTCGAACCTAGCTGCTTTCCACTCCTGCACACCGCTATCGAGGTCCCTTTCCCCAGCTAGCGGCATTGGGGCGACACTGCAGGCTGAGGTGCTGGTCTCCGTAGCAGGCGACGCTCGCGTAGTGTGTCGAGTATTCGTCTGTAAAAAAGTGTCCTGCATATTCTCCGATCTGTACCAATGTATCCCGGTGGTACACATGTGCGGTAGTTTGAATGCACATTACAATTGTTGTAAAAGTTTACTGTTGAAAAGACGGAGCCTGTTAGCGAAGCTTCAAGATGACCGACGCTCGTTTTGCTTCGGCAAGCTTCGGGTAAAGACGACAGTCCAACCCCCTATGGGCGGGTTGAAAACATGCGGAAGTAGCTCCTACTGCTGGCTGTAGTCCATTGCCTCTGGGCAAAAAAATCTTCGTGATCGTTTTACGTCATCGGAAGATCGTCTCAGGGGGACATGAAAATACTACCGTGTTTCTACTGATACAAAGCTTAATGCTAAATCGGTGAAGTATCCCTTTAAGTCCTGTTGAGCTTATACAAAACAGAATGTTGAATCAAAATATTATTAATGTCTTTGATGCAATTCATACCATTGCATAACCTCTCTGTCTAGATTTTGTCTGATTTGGCCAAGAGACGTTTGTTTACGCCTGTGTACAATCCAATACACTGTATGTAGATGTATTTATACCTGGATGACAACCATAACTCAGTTTTATCTTATATTGCGCCTAACAAGCCCATTCAGGACACAATATCACACATTTGGATCACGGAACGTGTATGTCATAATATCACGCTGAAACATGCTTCAAAATCACAGGCACACTTTTCTGTGAAATCGGCCCACATTTCTCTGACGTTATTTGCAATCAGTGTGCTCAGTTAATATAACTGTGTGTTCTCTCTATTACCAGATGACCTGGAATCAAAGGATGATGATAGAGATACTGAGGACAAGACCCCCCCAGACCAGCCAGCCGATGAGGTATAAACACACAGTACAGCACTGTACATAATAGACCATTATGGGAGCAAGAAATGACGTTGTTTTAAAGAGACGTACATTGTGTTTGATGTGACACCTCATTAGGGCACACAGCAGGCACTTTTCCTAACATAATGATGTGGGTTCAGTGCTTTGTCGCATCCTGTCCCATAATATGAGGATAATGATGTATTCAACATTAACTGAGTTTGCTTTAGTTTTGGAGATGCATATATTTTCATATTTATGACCCAAAATTTCTATTTCAACTGCTTTAACCCTGCTTTAAGATACCCAGAATTCTTATAAATGTCACCCATATGTAATGTTACGAATTAGATTGATTCACATGTGCCAGCTAATGTGTTACTCCATTACTTGTTGCATATTGATTGACATTTGGTTTTGCTTTGGCTCCACTTGGATTTGTAAGTGCTCAACACTCAATAGCGCTGTCACTCTCTTTCAGGAAAGTGTAGGTCATGGGGAGAATTATTGTAAGCAATCCAATTACATTATATGCCTGTTAAAATATTTAGAGCTATAAATTGTTTCTGTGGAATTATTGCATTACAGAAACCTGCAGATGGTGATACAAAAGCCGAAGACGACAATGGTGAAAAGGCAGGAGAGAAGGAGGAGGCTGTTGCTTCTGAAAACACCACAGAAGCAGACACTTCCGCTAGCAAAGAAGAAAAGAATGAAAACCAGAACACGAGTGGCGAAAAACAGGGAGGGGAAGAGAGGGAGGAGAATGCCGAGCAAAATGATGAAAAAGAGGGAGAAGCAACAGCAGGATCTGAGGAGAAGGAGAGCGAAATAAAAGAAAAAGTGAAGGAGGAGGTCACGGATGAAAGTAAGGAGGATGTTAAGAGTGAGTCCAGTAGTAGCAACAGTGATAAGACCCAGGAGAGTAAAGAGAAAGAGAATGGAAGCCATTTATCTTCTGAGTGTGAAAAGGATGAGCGAGACAAAAAAACAGAAGAAGCGAAGCAAGATAAAGACAGTGAAAATGGTGAGAGAAGCGGTGAAGAACAAGTTAACGATGTAGACATGGGGGAGGAACAGAAAAAGACAGAAAACAGCAGTGACACGAGGAAGACTCCGTCAGATAACGAGACAAAAGAGAACGATAACGGCAGAAGTAGCAGTAGCGGCTGTAGCCAAGGAGAAGATGTGAGAGACACAGAAGAGGGAGCTACCAAGGAGTCAGGAGAAGATGAGAGAGAGGTGAACGGAGAGGTCAGTGGAGGCGATGATGAGGTGGAACATGGAGCAGAGCTGGACATGGACGAGAATTCAGCCAAGGATGCAGCAAATGGAGAGGAAGAGGTGGATGGTGACAAAGACAATCCAGGAATGTAAGAGAAAATTGTGGGATGGGCAGTGTTGAAAATAGTAAGCAATACTTTACAATATACGATCTAAAAGTAATGTAGGTGGCAGAGCAAATTCACAGAAAGTGAAAGCAAGGGTTGTTTTACGGCGATGTAGAATCTGCACTGAGAAGTAAACGAGCAAGTAGTAGAAGCTGCTAAATGATGTCAGGTACAAAAACACCATCAGAATTTCAGGTATGTATTCAAAAGCTATTTATCGAAACATTATTCATAACTATCATGTCTGAAACAGACAAATAAAAGTTATATACATATTCTTATTTTTCATTAAGTCATACTATTACTTCTTGGGCTGCTTTATCGTTTCAGTATACATTTTCTATAAGCACTGTAGTGAGTGATTGAAATTCAATAGTAACAGTCAGACTTTAAATGTTTAAACATGTTTATTTTTAACAGGTGTGATTATACTAGTTGCTTGTTTTTAAAGATGCTTTTGTATGTTTGTTATTTTTGTCTATTTTCCAAAGCAAGTGATACAAGTGAACTTTTTAAGTTAATAAAATAAGCTGTGTGTAATATTGTAAGCATACAGACTGTGTCTGAATGTTCCACATCATAATCCTTCATTATGTCTTATGCATATTTGTTTATTTACATCTATCTTCTACCATAACAATAAAAGAGAACCATTATAGAGAAGCACCTTTAAAAGATGCTTTAAATAAATAAATAAAATGTCTGTAATCAAATTTGTCCAAAAATAATAAAACTAATAACACCTAAAGTGTGTTAATGCTAATTTGTTTGTGGCAGTGAATATCGTCAGTATCGACTTTACAGACTTGTTTGTCAAATTCAACAACATACCTGAAACGGATGAATGGCAAATATTTATGTTCACTTCAACCACTCCTGCTACAAGAATCATTTTAATGCATCTTCGGTAAGTACTTATTTTTATTTCAAAAGCTTGTACTATTTACTTTATTCATTTAAATTGTGTACTTTTGCTTACCTCTCTGGGAACCATCACCTTATCGTGGTGGAGAGGTTTGTGTGTCCCTATGAACCTGAGGGCTGTGTTGTCTGGAGCTTGGTGCTCCTGGTATGGTCTCCCATGGCAAAGTGGTCTCAGGTTAGGGGCCAGACAAAGAATGGTTCAAAAACCCTATGAGTCAACGAGGAAGAGGTAGAGTTACCCTGCCTGGAGGAAGCCCAGGGCCCCCGTCTGGAGCCAGGCCCAGATGGAGGGCTCGTCAGCGAGCGCCTGGTGGCCGGGTTTGCCACGGAGCCTGGCTGGGCACAGCCCAAAGAAGCAACGTGGCACCTGTCACACGGGTGGCAGTGAAGGTCAGGGGCCTCGGCGGACCAGAGCCGGGCGGCAGAGGCTGGCTCTGGGGACGTGGAATGTCAGCTCTCTGTGGGGGAAGGAGCCGGAACTTGTGTGGGAGGTGGGGCGCTACCAATTACAGTAGATCTGGTGGGGCTTACCTCTACGCACAGTCTCGGTTCTGGAACCATACTCCTGGTAAGGGGTTGGACTCTTTTCTTCTCCGGAGTTGCCCAGGGTGTGAGGCACCGGGCGGGTGTGGGGATACTCACAAGCCCCCAGCTGAGCGCCGCTACGTTGGAGTTTACCCCGGTGGACGAGAGGGTCACCTCCCTACACCTGCGGGTTGTGGGGTGGGGGGGTGGGGGAATCTGACTGTTGTTTGTGCATATGCACCAAACAATTGCTTGGAGTATTCTGCCTTCTTGGAGACCTTGAATGGAGTCCTGCATGGGGCTCCAGTGAGGGGCTCTATAGTTTTGCTGGGGGACTTCAACGCACACGTGGGCAATGATGGCACATTGACACATGGAGAAGCGTGATTGGGAGGAACGGCCTCCCTGATCTAAACCCGAGTGGTTGTTCATTGTTGGACTTCTGTGCTAGTCATGGATTGTCTATAACGAATACCATGTTTGAACATAGGGATGCTCATAAGTGTACTTGGTACCAGAGCACCCTAGGCCAAAGGTCAATGATCGATTTTATAATCGGTTCATCTGATCTGAGGCCATATGTTTTGGACACTCGGGTGAAGAGAGGGGCGGCGCTGTCAACCGAGCACCATCTGGTTGTGAGTTGGGTCAGGGGGTGGGGGAAGACTCTGGACAGACCTGGTAAGCCCAAACGGATAGTGCGGGTAAAACGTCTGGAGGAGGCCCCTGTCCAACAGACTTTCAACTCACACCTCCGTGCTCAGTGCGGAGCGTTTCGTGCATCCCTGTGGAGGCTGGGGGCATTGAACCCGAGTGGACAATGTTCAAAGTGTCCATTGCTGAAGCTGCTGCGGGGAGCTGTGGTCTTAGGGTCTTAGGTGTCTCAAGGGGCATTAACCCACGAACACTGTTGGACTGTTGTGGACACCGGTGGTCAGGGAAGCTGTCCGACTGAAGAAGGAATCTTTCCAGGATATTTTATCCCAGAGGACTCTGGAGGCAGTTGCACGGTACTGAAGGGCCCAAAGGGCTACAGCATCTGCCGTGAAAGAGGCAAAGCAGCGGGTGTGGGAGAAGTTTGGAGAAGACCTGGAGAAGGACTTTCGGTCGGCACCAAGGTGCTTCTGGAAAACCGTTCACCACCTCAGGAGGGGGAAGCGGGGAACCATCCAAGCTGTATACAGTAAGGATGGGACGCTGTTGACCTCAACTGTGGAGGTAATATGGTGGTGGAAAGAGCACTTTGAGGAACTCCTAAATCCAACTAATATGCCCTCTATGTTAGAGGCAGATCTGGAGGATATTGGGGGGATTGTCGTTGATTTCCCTGGTGGAGGTCGCTGAGGTAGTCAAACAACTTCACAGTGGCAAAGCCCCGGGGCTGCGCTTTGTCACCAATCCTGTTTGTAATATTTATGGACAGGATATTGAAGCGTAGTCGGGGTGGGAAGGGGTTGTAGTTCAGTGGGCTGGGGATCTCATTGCTGCTTTTTGCAGATGATGTGGTTCTGATGGCATCATCGGCTTGTGACCTTAGGCACTCACTGGATCGGTTCGCAGCCGAGTGTGAAGCGGCTGGGATGAGGATCAGCACCTCTAAATCTGAGGTCATGGTTCTCAGCAGGAAACCGATGGAGTGCCTACTCCAGGTAGGGAATGAGTCCTTACCCCAAGTGAAGGAGTTCAAATACCTTGGGGTCTTGTTCGCGAGTGAGGGGACAATGGAGCAGGAGATTGGTCGGAGAATCGGTGCAGCAGGGGCGGTATTACATTCATGATGAAAAGAGAGTTGAGCCAGAAGGCAAAGCTCTCGATTTACCGGTCAGTTTTCGTTCCTACCCTCACCTATGGTCATGAAGGCTGGGTCATGACCGAAAGAACGAAATCCAGGGTACGAGCGGCCAAAATGGGTTTTCTCAGGAGGGTGGCTGGCGTCTCCCTTAGAGATAGGGTGAGAAGCTCAGTCATCCGTGAGGAACTCGGAGTAGAGCCGCTGCTCCTTCGCGTCGAAAGGAGCCAGTTGAGGTGGTTCGGGCATCTGGTAAGGATGCCCCCTGGGCGCCTCCCTAGGGAGGTGTTCCAGGCACATCCAGCTGGGAGGAGGCCTCGGGGAAGACCCAGGACTAGGTGGAGGGATTATATCTCCAACCTGACCTGGGAATGCCTCGGGATCCCCCAGTTGGAGCTGGTTAATGTGGCTCGGGAAAGGGAAGTTTGCGCTCCCCTGCTTGAGCTGCTGCCCCCGTGACCCGACTCCACACCGGATAAGCGGACGAAGATAGATGGATGGACTTTTGCTTTTAGCTTTGGGTAAGTTTAAAACAAAAGTAGAGAGCCAAGAAAATAGTTTAGCATTCACAGTTATATTAGTGGCCTGTGATTGGTGTACATACTGTACTACTGTTGTGCAAGAAGGATTTCGATCCTTTAATTAAAAGTAGCAATATCACAATGTAAAAATACTGCATTACAAGTCCAGCTTTCATAATGTTGCTTTAGTCTTTTCAGCAACATGTGCTTAAAGTATCAAAGTCAAAAGTACTTTTCAACATTTGGCTGTCGTACCTCATTAAGTTGTGCTGTATCGCGCTGCTGGTATGAAATACTGCAATAGATACACTGGTGTACTGGTTGCAGCTTTTACTACCAAGTAGCAGGGGTTAGTTGGGCTTGACGTGCCAAGACAGCTTGTACACGACCCTAAATTTGTCTGGTCCCATGTGTTATCTGACTGTAATCCATTACCTGGAGGATAATAGGCTCAGAGAGGGGACTAACAAATAAACTCCGAAACATGAAACACACCAGAAGCCACAAATGCTGGAAGGTTGGGCTAGGGCTAACTTCCAGACCTTCCTCTACAGTGCTGTGGAGGAGGTCTGGCTAGTCCACACAGCATTCTGGGATGGGAGACAAATGTGCTCTGGTTGATTGGCAAGTAAACCAATAACAATCGTCTTGGCTAGGGCTAGCAACCCCAACCCGTGAATAAACAACACGTACGGTATGCTTCAGAAACATGATTGAGGCGCAGCTCTCATGCTGGGACCTCCTCCATGACAATAGCTCATGTTTTATATGAGCGTTATATGTTGTTTATTATGTTAATCTGCGAAGTAATAGTTACTACAACTGCCACTTACATGTAGTGGAGTGAAGAGTGCAATATTTGCTGCATCAAATTAACAAGTAAAGCACCTCGGACCTGTAGATAAGCCACACATAGACTAAGCATTAAGGAAATGGAGGGTCTGTCTGAAATGGACTGTTGTTAAATTAAGTAACATTATTATTTGTCAAACAGTAACTCCAAATCATGACAATATGGTGAGCAGCATGTTTCTATCATTATTTGTCAGTCGGAATGACAGCCTGTCTTTTTTTATGCAAACCAGTCATTTGTTTAATTGTGTGCATGATAATAACGTGTGCACAAAAACATGAGTGCTTCCAGTAGCACAGTACAATTTGGCACTTAACAGTGTTGTAGTACTCAAGACCTGTCTTGGTCTTGGATTTTTGAAGGTCTCGTCTTGGAATCAACAGCATTTTTATTCAGTCTCGGATAAAGAGGACACTGGATTTAATTTCAAGACCACAACTGCAGTGATATCACTAAATTGCCTCTGCGTTGTTTAATTTTATGTTAATATCATTACTGTAATTGGATGTAACACTTCCTGCTTCAAATGAAACCAATACCGTGACTCATTTCTAATTTGAAATTTGTTACTGTTAACCCCCTCTCCCCACCCCCTTAACACACACTCCCAAGAAAGTGAACGCGGGAGACAGGAGAAGCTCTGTGTGTCTGGCACTGGTCTGGTCTTGGTCTTAACTCGGTCACAACCCCTTAAATTGTTGGTCTTGACTTGGTCTCAATACACTCTGGTCTTGGTGATGGCTTGGTCTCGGTTTAGGTGGTTTTGACTACTACTAACACTGCTATTAATCTACCAATTAATATAATAATAATGTGTATTAACCATATCTTATTTAAGCCTGCAATCTAATTTTAGGAACAAAGATGCAAAGCTTGAATAGGTTAAGTAAAAAGACAGGTGAGACGAGATGTGATGTAGCTAACCTTTTTATTTTGTTCAGTTATTTTGCCTCTCTGTTTCCCCATGAAACAAGGTTGCATAAAGCCACTATAATCTGCCTCCCACAGGCAGGAAACTGTATTGTGTAAACTGTGATCTAAATCAGTGACTATGATGGCCTCACCACCCTCTCATCCCTGCAGCTGTTCAAATTGAGGTTCATGCAGCCAATGTGTCCGTGAGTCACCATCCCATGGGAGAGGGAGGTAGAAGGAGAAAGCAAGGAGCAAGAGACACAGACAGTGGCAGAGGCTGTGTGTGTGTGTGTGTGTGTGTGTGTGTGTGTGTGTGTGTGTGTGTGTGTGTGTGTGTGTGTGAGAGAGAGAGAGTGAGAGAGAGTGAGTTATACCGCGTGACTGAGGTGATGATCCTCAAGGTGCTATTTCTGGAGTTACCATCAATTCTGTGTGTGCATGTGGGCGTGTTAATAAGCCTGTGGACAGCACTGACACCCTTCTGCGCTTCCCCTACCAAAATGAATTTCCTGATTGATTACAGTAAGAGCTTCTACACGGTGTAATGAAGGCTTAGTGGAAAACCATTGACAGTTTGGAGTCGTTTATTAATGAAAACCAAATCCAATAATTACTCATTCTTTTTCTTTTTTCCCTCCATGACGTGAAGGGGACATACTTCATCTTTAAGAACAAAAACTGACTCAACATGTCAAGTATATTGAACTGACACTGTATTTCAGGTAAGATTTAGATGACAAAAGTGCCAGTTGATTGGCACAATTCAAAACAGCAAGGCAGTGATTTTTACAATTACAAGCTTGAAAAAGCAGTACAAGAATAAGTACAAGAATAAAACAGACATATTCACAATAAATCACTAATTTGAGCCATTCAGATGGCCTAATGGCCTTGTGATAACTGCATAATAACCTTTATTTCTGTTCTCTGCATGGTTAGTTATTAAGTATTATCAATGTTGAAGACATACTGACAATGTCAAATGTGTATATAACTTAAGTGGTGATGAAGTGAACTTTTTTCTGTCCATTTGCTATGTATCGTTTAGTAAGTATGTTTCAATTAAAAGGATAAATACAGTCTTCACACATTTTGAGCTGTGGATATTTCAAATTTTATTGTCTTCTTTGAAAAATAGAAAAATTGTATATAGACATTGATATATATTTGTTCTTTATCCAATAGAACCTCCAATAAATACAGTGTACATTTTTTTATTTACTAGGAGAATCCAGGGTAACCCTTCATAATAACCATCATTAATACATGGCAAATTGATAGTTCATTTAACTTAAGTCAATATTTATTTAACAAACAATACCAAATTATGATTAAAATTGTTTACTAATTATAAGTGATGCTACAATTGTTATTTTAACAGTTTATTGTTGCACATATACCATTTTATATATTATATTAAGTATTTGTTAATGATTACCAAATGATTTGTAAACCTTTAAGAAATTGTTTGTAATTCGTTTATAAACATTATTTGGATGGCTATAATAAAGTTGCAACTGATGATTATAATACCTTAATGCTTAATAGTTACATTTCATTATTTAGATAGCTATCACTATTCACTATCACTATTCAGTGCACAAATATATAAAATAATCATCACTTTGATCACTAAAAAAGATTAAATGGGTCCAAATTAATGTTACTTGGTGCTTTATTACCCATGTACTGATCATTAAAGAATTTGAAATTAATCTAATTATAAGCATTGCAGTTGCAGCTTTATAATAGCCATCCAAATAATGTTTATAGATGGTTCACAAAACAATTATTGACCATTGACAATTAAATGTATTAACTAATTATTTTACATTACACTAAACAATGATAAAATACGATACATTATAACATTACTTTATAATTATTTTAAACTTTATAAATCATTTCATTGTGTATAACTATTAACTAATTAAGTATCAATTTACCATTTGATAATGATGTTTTTATAAAGTGTTATCGAATCCACTGTTACATCAGGTGCCACTTAACCTGGGACATGGTCAGATTAAGAGCAGAAAAATATCCATAATGGATTTGGGATTGTAATGCAGAAGTCAACTTTGGTCAATGTAAGGATAAAAATAAACTCACTATTCATAGCATGAAACTACAAGTCAGCACATTTATTGATCTCTTAATAACGCTCCGAGCACACTATTTTGTTCATAACAGATTGTTTAACAGCTGGGTTTTTCTTGTACTGTAGGTTTGCAGCTTAACAGTTGTTGCGTAAATTGGACGTGTCTTCATTATTAGTATATTGTTATTTATAGTTATACATCTTTGTGTTGTAAGACAAAGATGACCTTGCTCTTAGATACATATTCATATTCCTACAACCTTCATTCTATTCTGTGATGTAATTTCAACACATTTATGTGTTGACATTACATCGTTAGTTGTAGGATGTTAAAAGTAGGATGTTAAAATGTTAAAAGGTCAACTTACATGAACATAGGTGGCTAGCATAGCAATAGCTTTTATAGCTTATATAACATGTGTTTATAAATAACCTGTATTGTTTTATGTATTTGGCATTGTTGCTTCATAGATTTGAAAGGGATACATTGTTTGGAAAGACCTGCAGCATTGGCGCACAGTGGGAGGCATGTAGCTTGATGGCACTTGATGGACCGTGACTACCACAAAAACATTGTTCTAAACAAGTACAGTATAAAAAGAATGCTGCATTTTTACAATATATGTTGTATCTGTGTGCAATAAACATATCGTCCTCACCCACTGTATAGGTCGACTGTGCAAGCAGCTCATAAGGACCCCAACAAGTCCTCTGAAACATACAACACTATAGGTCGTTTATTCCTACCCTCTAAAATGACCCATAGGAGCGTTTCATAAATTAACGCCCCTGGCGGTGGCAGGAAATACAACCTACAGGAGCATTTGAGAGAATGTAATGGTCGCGGTTTTAAACCCATCACAGTTTGGTTATGTTTAGACACAAACACTACTTAACTACTTAAATTCAGAACTAGTTCAGTTTGTTCTGTAAAGTTAAAGAAAATTGCTGTGTATTTTTATTTCATTGACATACAAGCTCTGGTCTCCTGGGTAGAACTCCTGTGTTTGTTTGACCCCCCCACCCCCACCTGACTCCTTATGCACAATTTGGCGCTCTTATACTCCATCACCTTACACCTGCTTTGCTCCTGTTATAATCACTATAGCCACTACAGATGGCGGTGCCACTACATTAATTGCTGCTTGAACAAACGTTGCGACTGATAGTCCCGAGGACAGTCTCGTGGATGGGTCAACCGAACACAGAACCTCCCCTCAGCAGACATGGTTTCATGTCCCATGTAACCAAAAGTCAACAGTCAACTTATGAATCAACTTTTACAGACCTAATTCCGTGAAGGTATGTATGGTCGTTGTCAGTTTAGTAGTTTTACGTGACTCGTTTTGCTCCAATTCCTGATGTTGTACTAGCCCTAGCTAAACTTAACTTAATCATTTTAACTACATGTTTAAAACTTTAGACGTTACGTTAAATAGAATGGTCCCATGACAAAAAGTGCCACCGCGGTCACATGTTTATGTCAGGTGTTGAAGACAGCCACCGGGGGGCGTATCACAGCGCTAAATAGAACTCTTATGAATGTCGTTTTGAGAATCATTGACAATTGTCCCTTTCTGTGGTTTAGGTATATAGGTGTTGGGAAAGGATACAAAACAAACAAACAAGAAGCAACAACAAACATAACAATTTAAAGTGGCATGGTCACAATATTTAAAAAATATATTCAAAATACACTAAGTTTTTAAAAAGCAGCAAAACATGACCATTACTAGCTTATTGTGCTTGTAAGTTAAAGATAAAGCACCTGTCAGTGCCAAGCTTGAATACAATAAATAAAATAAAAACCTTCTAGATGTAACTTCTATTTCTCATTTAGTACGCAAGTGAATATGCAACCAGTTAAAAAAAAAAAAGCTTTAGTGATACATAAGTACTGTATGCTGTTCAGCTTAATGTAGTTTCAAGTTTTGTGTTTGAGCACAGGAAGGCAGTTATTGTTGAAAGCGTCAGTGGATCCAGACAGACTGTAAACAATGAGCACTGTCAAACATATGTAGCTGATGTGTGATCTCACTGGAGATCTGAATGCACTCTCCTTATCCCCCTGTTATGTTATATGATCTGTCACATTGTTGGTATTCATTTCAACAAGCAGCACTGCACAAATGTACATGCTTGGTCAGATAGGTGTGTCTACAAGCTTGCGTTTGTCAAAGTTAGAGATAGAAGGCATTAAGAATGCCTTATTTGTGTTATCTTGAAAGTAATCAGTTTGATTATGATTTTTTTACTTGACAGATTATGGTGTTATGGTGCATTTTCTGTCAGGTTTAATATACCTTTCATCAGTCTGTCTGGTCTATAAATCCTGCTGGAGATTCATTGAGGGAGACAATGTCAGAGGCCTAATAAGATAATGTCAGTGTTAAATCTACCCTGAAGGTCTGCTCTAATCTGTGTTTTTCTCGAATCTGTTCTGATGATGTGTGAACTTCTAGCAGATCATTTGTTAAGACTGCTCTTGGCTTGTTGCATGTAAACTTAAAAGAAGTATTCACATGTACGTATACTGTGCGTTTGTGACTGACAGCTCTGACTGAGTGTCGTGATGAAGTTGCACTGCACATACATGTACACACAAAGTATTGTGCACATATAAACTCTCATCCTCTGATGCCTTTTAGACACTAGGCCGAGATAATGGTTGTTTTGTTCAGTGCTTCTTTTGATCATTTTCTGGCAACGGGGGCCAATCACCAATAACTTCAAACAACACTGCACTACTGCTGGGTAGGGCTCAAGACCTGCATGTGCTTCATAAATTTCATACAACTGATGTCCAAAAAATAAGGCTTAAACTTTGCTCAGCCAAAAAATGACCACATGGGTCGATTGTGCAAGCAGCTCATAATGGCCGAATATTACGTTTACTGTTAGGGTCAAACAAACACAGGAATTTCACTCAGGAGACCGGGGTTTATTTCTCTTGTCTCGTGTGAAACCAAAGGTTTACTCTTTTGAAATTTATGTTTCAATTTATTTATGTTATATTAAAAGTTTTTACCTATCAGTATATGGACCTTAATCCATGATGCAATGACCTCCATATCACTATGTTACGTCCTCATTTTAGTATTTTAAGCCAATCCCTGATTTTTTACTAACCCTACGTATTTGTGATGCCTAAACTTAACTAGTTACATTGGACTATGTTTACTACGTGTTTAGTCTTTGGAAAATCAACCTATAATGTTGTTTAGGTGTGAGGATGTGTTGCTATATAACTTTAAAATAAAGTGTTAATGTCAAACACAGTAAATAAAGATGAATAACCAATACTACAGGACATGTAAGCTGACCTTTCAAAAGAAGAAAAAAATTCACACATAGACTGATCGACACACGTGTTCGCACTCACACACAGTCTGCGCACCAAAACACTCATCACACACACTTCTTCACTTTACGCCTTCATCTGGACTTCTGTCAGGTCTCTGACTTTGTGGTCACTGGCTGGATGTTCTGGACTTTGGAAAGTGTGACTGGCACCTTTCCCTCTCCGGGGGTCGGTGCTCTCATTATGGGGGTACCTGTGACAAAAGCAGTTCTACTATGACGGATATTCATACAAAGTAGTTTGAGTACAGTATTACAGTCAAAAAACACTTTCACTTACTCTTTGGCATTCATTCTTAACCTGAATGTGTCATAACAAGACAGTTGAGAGTGAAACCTTACCAACTGCGTGCAGATCTGCCAACCTCTCCTTAAACTTCTGCTGCAGGTACAGTTCTTCTTTGGAGTAGCTTTTGGCAAAGGCAGACAGCAGGAGTCCCACAGCCATGGAGGTGCCTCCCACACAGAACAACACAGCACCAGTCAGCTTACACACATCCAGTGCACGGTTGAAACTGACAGCGTGGCTGTTCAAGAAAAAGACAATTAGTTAAAAGTTGTTTTTTTACTGCTATTTTCAAATGTCTGTTTCAACTAGACTCAATTATTGCAATTATGTTGCCCTATGTACATTTCACCAAAACAATGTGCTCTTCATTATGATCATGTGTTGGAAGAAAATACAGTACAGATTACAACTGTTAATGTTAAATTTACAGAATAGCCAATATTAAAGACTCCAGCATCTCCCTCCCATTAATATCCTTTATTGTTCATTTACCTGTCAACAAAAAGGAGATCGTCCTCGCCAAATGCCTCGTACCTGGTTGGAGTGGCATAACCCACCAAAACAACAATGAGGCCTGCAAACAAGATCAGGGAGCCGAACGCGAGACAGACCTGGCAGGGGAAAAAGTAATTACAGTTTAATTACCCAAATCACAGCAGGTGAGATGTAGTTTTTTGTATGAGCTTGCTGGAAGGTTAACCTCACCTTCCAGAGTAAAGAGCTCCACCTGCTAGGTGATCTCTGAATCTGAAAATCTTCATCACGTTCCCAGATAGAAGCTGTGCACTCCTCATAAAACTGGAGAAGAGATCAGAGAGATAGGTTTTTAAATTCCAAACATGGAAACTGAAAGCCGCGAGAAATCAAGATCTAAAACCCTCAAGTTTAAAAAATAAAAAGTCAAGTGATTACGAGATATTATGAGACTGTGACGATAAAAACAAGAGAATGGTTGATATTTGTAGAAGAATGCCCTATACTCTCTCTCTCTCTCTCTCTCTCTCTCTCTCTCTCTCTCTCTCTGTGTGTGTGTGTGTGTGTGTGTGTGTTGTACCTGGTGTAGGTAAGAGCGGACTCCATACTGCTGGCAGTTCCCGTTGGCTTGAGCTTGCTCAACATACTCTGACCCACAGATCTCTGAGCAAGAAGTCATCCTTCACATCTGTCTACCTGCTTGAGTACACACACACACACACACACACACACACACACACACACACACACACACACGCGCATGCATGAATGAATGCATGAATGCACCTCTTCACCTTTTAAGAAACCACCCACATGTTTTGTGGACAAAGTCTCTCCGGCTTTTACCCATGCATAAACATGCACACACAGCTATGCAGTTTATTTATAAATTTATACAAACAAGGATGTACCCTCACAAACCGCGCTAGAAAGTTATGTAACATTGTACTGAAGGCATGGGTGCCTCAGAACATTGAGATTAATGATGCATTCTCCTTGTCTGCTGTCACGAAATAGGTTATAAAATGTTATATCGGTCCTCCTTTTTAGATTCAATA
Organism: Sander vitreus; assembly: GCF_031162955.1. NCBI lineage: Eukaryota > Metazoa > Chordata > Actinopteri > Perciformes > Percidae > Sander > Sander vitreus. The sequence continues at coordinate 20,401,285 of NC_135860.1, read as the reverse complement.
TAGGGTTGGCTGAACACAGAGAATGACATGCAAAGGATTAACCTTCTTGTCTTTTCACATTTAGTTTAATGCAAAAATCATAACGTCCCGCCCCCTTTTTTGTGCTGTGCATCAGAAATAAAGCAGTATATTTAGTATGTTGCAGTTTACAAGGTTTAATAGAAGCAATAAAAAGAACATACTGTATAATGTTTACCATGCTCTTTGTCTTACAAGACAGATGTCAGGATTGCCATTCACAAAATAACAAGTAATTGTTATATGTGCTATCAAAGTTAGATGTGGTAGGTTCTATATAGATACAACTTCGTATGGATCAGTAACATGCAGTAGAAAATAATTTGCTCAAAGTCGTGTTTTTATAGGATTCAAATGTTTTACGTAGAGCTCATTCAGGGAATATAACTAGCTATTGTATTACAGCTTACTTATCATACGGTATATTATACACATTACCCTTTTCTTTTTGTTGATATAAAAACAAAACGACTGCATCCTGATTAAAAAATGACATTAAAATACAGGAAAACCTATATGGTCTAGGAAATTATATTTTACACACACACTTGTAATTCCCTCAGTATCCATATGAGATCCAGAAGCATTTACTAGCTCAGTGCCTCTGGAAAAACATAACTATGTTTTAAAGTTTGTGTCAGCCGGCACTAAATCCCAACTGCTGTTTCTGTTTCACCACAACAGAAACACACTGGAGAACATATTTGGGACTAAAACATTGGCCCCAGTGTTGGCAATGTTTCTCATAAATGCCAAAAATATAACATAAATAATTTATAATATGTTATAGTTACAATGCACAAGTAAGTGCTCTTATGATACATGTGGGAAATGGACAAAAAGGACACTAAACAATAATGTGACATAATGGGCTTTCTGGTTCTTTAGGATAGGTATGTAAATTACATAGTGGGTGATGTAATGTTAAATATACTAGCAGACTTAAATACTGTATGGAATAAATTTGGGCTTGACTCTGGAGGCATTTTCTGGAAAATTAATCAGGGAACTATTTACCCAATTGTTAGTCTCGTATTGCCAGACCTTCCTCCACAGCACTGCAGAGGAGGGTCTGGCCAGTCCACACAGCAATCCGTCATGGGTGAAAAATGTGCTCTGGTTTATTGGCATTTCTTTAAACCAACTACAATCGTCTTGGGCGGTGCCGTGCTATGCGCCGCACAGAGCCACGGCGCCTCTGCAGAATAGCCTCGGGAAGGAACTTGTTTTCGTGTAACGTGTACGTTCAAAGGTTGTTTTAGTCGTGCAACAGAAAACTCAGATTGGACAGATAGTCTAGCTAGCTGTCTGGATTTGGACTCATAAATCGACTGGCTTTTAAAATGCCAACACATAGAAAGTGGAAGGTAATGGACATCCGGCGAAAATTAAAAGACATCGATATCAGACATAGATATTTAGAAATGTGTCGAGGAGGTGGAGAGTGTCTCACTTCTATACATTGCAAAACATTAATTCACATTGTATATGGGGGATGTCAGGGTTTCAGTTAGATAACATAGTGTGAGTGTGACGATGGAGATTCTGTATTAAGATGAGATACGCTGTTCCCTGTTACCTCATGGTTATCATATTACTGCTTAATTTGTACCGGCTGATGACTGTCATGAACATCTGACTCTGCCCAGAGTCTGTGAAGTCTCTCTGTTAGGCTGAATTTGCATTATCATATTGTAATTTGCAATAACACATTTAAAAAAAAACTTAGAATATGCTTTAGAGCTTATAGATTTAATCAGTGCCCTTGACCTTATGCGATCCAGGACAACATTCAAGCATACAGAAACACACATGCAACCAATGCAATGGCCAAAACTGATTATTTAATTGACTGAATGAGATGACTGTAATGGAACATAACAACTGTGGCCAAATAAAAACAACACTACATTCAGATAAGCTAACCACTCACAGTGGACACATTTACTAGAGTGTGTCTCTAGTAAGGTGATTTTTATTCTTATCCAGGTGCATCCTTTCATATTTTGACATTCTTCCTCATCCACAACACAACAAAACATATACATCTCGACCTACTTTGACCTTAATCAAACTAGGTTGTGAAAAATACAATCTGAATACATTAATACAATAATTACAATGAAGATGCGAATGCCCAAACAGTGTAGAAACCCTGCCTACAAGATGAACCGGGAGCTGGCCGGGGTGCTGAACGCCATTATTACCATCCAGCCCTCCAAACACACAGACGTCATATGTGACGCCAGTCTGAAAACAGACCTCATCCCAACCCCCCATGAGACGCAAATAGACACACAGCAAGCTTTTGAATAAAACTTAGAAATGCGCACTTTGCATCAATGCATCTGGACTAAATTAGGTCGTCTAAACCACCTGATAAATATAATCTCTGAATATGGCATCTGCAGGTACACGCTTAAGTTTTATTTAATCTGATTTGGATACCAACGCCCGAAACGCTCATACAGGAATATAGAAACCTGAGAATTAGGTAAAAGGTGACAACACAAAGTTTAAAAGAACATTGTTTTCGACATTTCTCCCACATGGCCGCTACTTCCAGATGTGCACGGTGATATCGCGTGCAGGGACGACACAGTTCAAGGAGTCCATGCAGGAAATATGTTTCCTGATATGTTGTTTACCATATCAACAACCCAGCTGAGCCTCTATAATTCCAAAATATTCTTGAAAATCATTAAAATCGCCATTTACCTGTCATCACGAGCTCGGAGAGTGATCACTCGCCGCTGTTCCCTCAGCCCGGTCCCATCACTCTACAGTAACCTCTCTCTCTCTCTCTCTCTCTCTCTCTCTCTCTCTCTCTCTCTCTCTCTTTCCGTCGATGATTCAGATTTCCACGCCGTCTACTGCGCAGGCGTCACATCCATGACAATATATGATTCAATGGCGAATATAAATAACCAGGCAGAAGGGTTGGAAGGGCTACCTGGAGAAAAATACATTCATTCATTCATCCATTCATTCATTCAATCAAGATTCAACATATATGCCTAGATGGATGGATGGCTCAATGAATTGATAGATAGATAGATAGATAGATGGATAGGAACAGAGGGCAGGAACAGTCATTGTGTCTCAGGAGAGCTAGTCATAGCAATGTCAATAATAATAATAATAATGTGTGTATATATATATATATATATATATATATATATATATATATATATATATATATATATATATATATATATATAACATGACCCAGCCACTAGGTTAAAATATGGCAATTTGCATCTACGGGTGGAGGAAAGGCATCTGACTCATGCATCAAAATCCACAGCAGGTAAACAATAATGCAAAACACACACACCATTTTACAGAATTCTCGTCACCTTCCAGAACAGTTTATTTTTAGCACTGTTGATGACGTACACTGTTAAAGGAAGTGTTAGTCACCATCTCAGCGCTCCTCTTAAGGCAGGTATGACCTAGAGAGACGAATCGCATCACAACTCAAGGACGAAATTCCTGTTCAATAAAGAATGAGAATGAGTCAGTCAATCTTATTTTTATCCATTCACAGTCAAACTTTTGTTTTTTACTTTTCAGGTTTGTTTAGTGTGTAACTTACTGTAATATGTGGTAAAATGGGAACTGCCATATTTCAGAAAGAAATCTTTATAAAAACACATTTTGGAACAAATGTAAGTAGTGCTATGTCTAAAGTAAGGTCTGGATTCACTTCTCTATAATGCCTAAAATTGGATAATGCCACACAGGATCTCACTATGAGCAGATTACTTTTTCAGGAACATGTTGGTTTCTTCTGTTTCTGGCTTTGGAATTTAATTTAGGTTACATAAATCGGACTGAGATTTTGACTAAGTGACAGCTAAAATGAATGAATCCTACTTGCACCTCCGCATCATCATCATCAGCCATTGGCAACTAATACATGTTGACATGTTGATTGATCAACATGTATTAGTTGCCAATGGCTGTTTAGAGAAAGGACATATTTGTAACACTGGATTACAGATCTGTTACCCACAATTAGTCTGGTAAAGTCAGTCCTTATTGGTTAAAAGGCAAAATTTCAGTCACCACCTCAGGCAAATAATATTCAGAGGGCTAACCCAGACAGGTAGTCTAAAATAAAGGCAACAATGACAGGTCGTGGGAAGGTGTGGGATAACATGTCTCTGTTAGTATGCACACAGCATTAGCTGAACTAGAGGCAGCAAAGGGAGATGAGAAGGTGTGAGCAGCTGTCGCCATGACAATGATCTTGGGGATATTTTCTAAGGTGAAGAGATGCTGCTATGTCTCAAAGGAGAGGTTGTGTTGTTTTGGGCTTCAAATGAGCATTTCAGTTAGCTTTTTTGAGAAAAGGCATCATTTCAGTCATGAACATTAACATCAGTATTAAGCTTTATTTAATCATGTTGTATCATCATGTTGTGTTGCTTTGTTGTATTGCCTATGAACCACACACAGAAGATAATATGTGAAGGACTGGGGACACATCCATGGTGCATCTTTGCCTTTTGTCTGATGTTTGTTGTCATAGGCCAAGGCCCTTCCACATGATCCGAAATAGTACTAAATAAAAGTACAAAGCAAGAAAGCCAGCTCGGCATCTGGCTTGGAGCTTTGTATTTCGCGAACCTTTCGTCAACGACTAAAGGGCCTTTGTTAGATCAAGGGCAGCAACCGCACCGCTGCACTCTGAAACCCATTGTCTCCAATGGCTTGCGTCGAGCAAAGCGTGGGTGCAGCAGCAGCGCACCACCAGCAAGTTTGTGCCTACACTGCGCTCAAAGTTTAACCTGGTTGAACTTTGGGTGCAGTGTGCAGTAGATAGAAAGCGTGTTAGGCCTGAAAGGCCCTTAACAGCTAGTCAGATATTAATTATTGTCCGGCGGACCCATTTTTCGGTCACTCTCTTATTTTCTCTCCTTAGCTTCCTTCGTCAACGCCCTCTTTGTTCTCTTCGCCTCTGCCGTGTTGTCCGTAGAAGCTGCTGAACCCAGTTCCATTGCTCATATCACCGGCTCTGGTTCTGGTACGACAATGGTGCTGCGAGCTCCCAGTCCTGGCAGCACGGCTAACTGAGCTAACTAGCTGACGGAAGCTACACTCAGAAGCAGTTCACAGTTATCCTTACTTTAGCAACAAGTAAAGCTTTCTGTCCATCAGGAAACTCCATAAATCACTGATCCAGTGATGATCCAGTTTTACAAAAATCAGTGGTGACTTAGTGTCGTAAAGTGTTATGCACTTCCCCTGGCAGATCGTAGCCTGGTCCTACCAGACTCTTGTACATTTCATTTGTACTGAAACAGTGTTGGAGAAGTTACTTTTAAAAAGTAGTGTTTGCTCGTTACTCGTTACTTCTTAAAAAAAAGTAATCAGTTACTTTACTTAGTTACCCCCTATGGAAAGTAACTTTTTACGTTACTCGTTACTTTTACGTTACTTTTAAAAGAAGGAGACTGAAGCTAATTATACAAAAACTATCTAGCCAATCTATGGTTTATCAGTGAAGTGTCTGAACTACACTGCAGACTGGATTCTCTACTCACAGAGTGATGGCTGATTCATTATGAATGAGTCCAGCGCGGGTTGAATGCACATCGGCAGGTCATTGGCCGGAGAAAACCCAAGAATATACCGCAAACCCAGACGGTGTACTGAAGGAAAATTAAAATTGAGCGGACGTACATAGGAGGGCGGAGCCAGGCTAAGTAGATCGTACCCGCTCACCAAAGATGCATGAAACGTGTGACAACAGGCATTTGGGGTGCAGAGTGGGAATAACAGAGGCACAATTCTCCCTATTACAAGTCAGTGTAGCATCAAAATGATTTAGAAACGGTTTTTCGAAGGTAAAATGGTTCATAATGTTGCTTTAGCTGATGATGAACACGTCTTTTTTTGTGCTGATTTTAAATCAGAATATGTCACGCCCGATTGCATATTTGCACAGATGCACATCGTCACCTGCATTGCTATCATATTCTGTTTACGCCCTTTTGCACTATTCATCCGCCCAGGTATGCTCAACTGTCATTCCTCCAACCTTTGTTGTCACACAATGTTTGTACACCACAATCTGCATATCTGTATATTGACTCTTTACTACATCTCAGCATGGCTCAGGCTACACAATCATGGGGAAGACTGCTGACTTGACAGCTGTCCAGAAGATGGCCATTGACACCTTGCACAAGGAGGGCAAGACACAAAAGGTCATTGCTAAAGAGGCTGGCTGTTCACAGAGCTCTGTGTCCAAGCACATTAATAGAGAGGCCAAGGGAAGGAAAAGATGTGGTAGAAAAAAAGTGTACAAGCAATAGGGATAACCGCACCCTGGAGAGGATTGTGAAACAAAACCCATTCAAAAATGTGGGGGAGATTCACAAAGAGTGGACTGCAGCTGGAGTCAGTCCTTCAAGAACCACCACGCACAGACGTATGCAAGACATGGGTTTCAGCTGTCCCATTCCTTGTGTCAAGCCACTCTTGAACAAGACACAGCGTCAGAAGCGTCTCGCCTGGGCTAAAGACAAAAAGGACTGGACTGCTGCTGAGTGGTCCAAAGTTATGTTCTCTGATGAAAGTCAATTTTGCATTTCCTTTGGAAATCAAGGTCCCAGAGTCTGGAGGAAGAGAGGAGAGGCACAGAATCCACGTTGCTTGAAGTCCAGTGTAAAGTTTCCACAGTCAGTGATGGTTTGGGGTGCCATGTCATCTGCTGGTGTTGGTCCACTGTGTTTTCTGAGGTCCAGGGTCAACGCAGCCGTCTACCAGGAAGTTTTAGAGCACTTCATGCTTCCTGCTGCTGACCAACTTTATGGAGATGCAGATTTCATTTTCCAACAGGACTTGGAACCTGCACACAGTGCCAAAGCACAGGTATCCCTGTTCTTAATTGGCCAGCAAACTCGCCTGACCTTAACCCTATAGAAAATCTATGGGGTATTGTGAAGAGGAAGATGCGATGCGCCAGACCCAACAATGCAGAAGAGCTGAAGGCCACTATCAGAGCAACCTGGGCTCTCATAACATCTGAGCAGTGCCACAGACTGATCAACTCCATGCCACGCCGCATCGCTGCAGTAGTTCAGGCAAAAGGAGCCCCAACTAAGTATTGAGTGCTGTACGTGCTCATACTTTTCATGTTCATACTTTTCAGTTGGCCAACATTTCTAAAAATCCTTTTTTGTATTGGTCTTAAGTAATATTCTAATTTTCTGAGATACTGAATTTGGGGTTTTCATTAGTTGTCAGTTCTAATCATCAAAAGTAAAAGAAATAAACACTTGAAATATATCAGTCTGTGTGGAATGAATGTATACATCATACAAGTTTCACTTTTTGAATGGAATTACTGAAATAAATCAACTTTTTCATGATAATCTAATTATATGACCAGCACCTGTATATTCTGTCTATTCATGCATACTGTGATATTACTGACCTACATCATCATCTAGACCACTATGTGCACTAACTGTATATTGACCTTTCACTACATTCAACAGATACATTTTTTTGTTTATTTGAATAGGGACAGATACAAAAAACATAGATTATTACACAAAGAACAATCCGATGCCTGTATCACAGTGTTTATAGCCATGGCTAATTCGCAACACCTGTCCCTAGAAGGGCTTTTAACAGTAATATAGGTGTCAAATTTTTACAGTGAGTACAATAAAAAGTCCAAAAACCAGTTAGTAGCAATACAAATAAGTGTAGTAAATAAACACATTCACTCAAGCTCACACAGATGCACACCTCGCATACACACAGCTATACATTTCATATGGCATGATCACACTGCTGCTGCTGCTGTATGAACCATGCTTTTGATAGTTTTTTAAAGGTGGACATTTTAGTTAGAGTCTTTATATTTGTAGGAAGCCAGTTCCACAGATTGGCTCCTTTCACAGAAAAAACATTTTGGGCAAAAGATGTTTTACAAAATGGAACTTTACAGTCTCCACATACAGCAGCTCTTGTGGATCTGGAGGATTCCAGCCTGTTCACAAATTTACAAAGTGGCTCAGGTGCCAGTCCAGTCAAACATTGAAAAACAACTTTATGTATTTAAGATTTTATGTTTATTTAAAATGTAACAGTGATGGAATCAAATGGGCTTTTTATCTAAAAATGTTAGGGCATGGTTATAAAGCCTCTCAATAGACTTTAGGGTAGTGTGGCTAGCCTGGGACCAAACATTGGTGCAGTACGACAGGTGGGACAGGATCATAGTGTTCAGAAAGACATGAGCACATTCAAATGTTAAACTGCTCCTGATCAACCTGAAACAGTTCATACTGGCCTTCATTTTTCTTGAGATGTTTTTAATATGACTTTTAAAATTTAGCTGAGAATCTAAAATCACTCCTAAATATTTTTCTTCTTCTACCTGATCGATGAGTTCACCATTCATTTTAATGTTAAGATCATTTATTATCCGCCTTCTTGTTATAGAAAAACACATAGATTTAGTTTTCCTCAGATTAAGTGTTAAACATGATTTGTTTAGCCAATCAAACACTTTCTCAAGACTTTTAGTCAATGTACTGCTGATAACAACAGGGCTTTTGCTGGACACATAAACCACAGTGTCATCGGCATACATCTGAATGCCAACTTCAGGACATACTTCAGGCAGCTCGTTCACATAGACTGTCTATTCCGGTTAACTGTGTTATAACTGACCTATATCACTAACCAGACCACAATTTGCACTAACTGTATATTGACTCTTTACTACATTTCAGCATTTACATAGACTGCCTATTCATATATATTGCGTTATAACTGATTCAACACCACTAACTAGATCATAATTTGCTGTTTGCTGTTCCTGTTTTGTTTTGTTTGATTGGCTCTACACTACATCTCAGCAGTGTTATAGACTGTCTATTCATGTATATTGTGTTATTACCATATCCCGTTCGCATATCCTTCATCTTACTTACACCTCACTTTGCCCCGGCTTTGTAATGCCTACTTAATCTGCACTTTATGTAGCCTTTTGTATTCTGTATTCCTGTATTGTATTGAATGTGAAACTGTATGTTGTCCTGCACACTTATGCTTTTCTTGGCCAGGTTGTCGTTGCAGATGAGAACCTGTTCTCATCGGCCTACCTGGTTAAATAAAAGTTAAATAAAAAAAGAAATATGCCTGTTTGACCCAAGAGCCTTTAACGTCTTTCAAAGTTTGTGTGTGTTATTGTTTCTTGAGTGGTTGCACTGTGTATTTTTAGACATCCAAGAATACCTCTCCCGTCATTCATTTGCTCTAGCTAACAATTGCAAACACATTGCATATATTGTGTTTGCACATTACACCTCACACAGTAGTGACTGTGTTTGTGAGAACGGCTTTCGTGCCAGAGGAACTAATGGTTCTATTTTGTATAGGCTTCGCCCTCTAAGCCACACTATTGGGTTTATCCCTTCGCGCATGCACAGTCATGAAGATTTTCTTTCCCGCCCTTGCGTACCGCTCGGGCTTCAACTACATCCGCAAATACTGTATATAAACAGAGCGGACCTGTTGCTCTGCTCCCACTTTTTCTTCAAGCTAGCAGTATGAAGACAAGCTCGACTTCCAGCGGTGTTCGCCTCTGCCCCACCTGCCGCTGCATCCTGCCGCCGGACCTCCATCCCCGCTGTGAGACCTGCCTTACGCTTACGCCTCCTGCCAGTTCTGCATCCGCCTGCCATCTAAAGAGCTTAACCGGCGGGCGGAAGCTTTTCTGGAGTGTCAGGCTCTCACCCCTGACGCCTCCTGCCAATTCTGCATCCGCCTGCCATCTAAAGAGCTTAACCGGCGGGCGGCCATCATCGCTGCAGCGCCATCAGTGCAGCATGCAACAAGATTCTCGTAGGGCAGGTTGTTTGAGGAGAGGTCAGAGTTAACACCCATAAAAATATCTTGTCCTGTTGTTGTTGTGGTTAGATTGGTAGACATAAGAATGTCTTGTTTCAACTCCTCACTCCTGAATATATTGCACATAAACGATGAGCACGGACTCTGACACTGTTGTCAACCAACTGAATGGCAAAGGGAACATTTCTAAGTGTCTTGTGCAGCTGGTTTTGACAATCTCCAGCCATTTTATCAATTCTGTCTTTGACAGTGTTGTCAGAGAGTGGGACGGTTTTCACTTTATCCACCACCTGTGGGCCACACAGTCTTTCTACAATTTTCAGGCAGGCGGGTTTGATTAGCTGCTCTCCAATAGTGTGTGGCTTTTTAGCCTTGGCAATTAATAGCGAACACTCAAATGACGCCTCCGTGGCTCTGTGTAAATCACTGCCGGCTCTTTCGAATGCTTTTCTAATGTCCGTTGATCTTTTTGATAATGCATGTTGCTTTTTCCTCTCAAAAAAGTCCTGGCCTTCACCAACAGTCTCCTGGTGTTTTGTTTCTTGGTGTCGTTTCATTTTGCTTGGCTTCATGCTGTCATTAGCTAGCTTCTCGCCACAAATGACACATTCTGGCCGACAGTTGTCCTGTCCTTCAATAAAACTGAAGTTGAGGTAACTCTCAAGATATAGCCTTACTTTCTTTTCTGATACAGAGGAGTCATCAGCACTTTTACGTGTCTCGTGTTTCGTTCATAAAATAATGATGCCGTGGCAGCAGGAAAAATGAGGATGATAGCAGCAGCTAGCAGCTGGAGGGGTCACGGGTCACAGGTTAAGAGGTCACGTAGATTTGACCTTCTAAGTAGCCTGCCTACAATTTTAAGCAAGAACAAAAAATATATTTTTTATACAGACTTTTGTCTACATTATCTATTCTGGTGTATTATCATAATTTTTTAACGTGCAAATATTTTTTTTTTTACCTCAACCTCAAACCAGATAAAGACTTGCGCAACCCCTGTGATCTTTGGCGCCCCCCTGAGGGTGCGCGGACCCCAGGTTGGGGACCACTGGCTTAGAGGGCTACGCCTATATTCATAGAATCTGGACTTACAATAACGTAACTATCGACCCTTTACAGTCCCATTTGTAAGACAAATCAGATACGACAAAGTATGCGAAATTATTTTGAATGCCCTATTCAAAATAAATAGGTGAGTTCATATCTATTTATTATTGGCTAACAAAATAATCTGTGCTGCCACATCATAAAATGACTTGTGCTTATGCTATCACATCGCAGCATACTAATGCACTGTTGTTTAGAAGAAAATGTTCTGTCATCTCTCTCTCTCTCTCTCTCTCTCTCTCTTTCTCTTTCTCTTTCTCTCTCTCTCACTCTTTGTACAAGCTGAGCATCTCAGAGCAGAGAGCAGTTTCTATGGCGACGTGAAAAGGTCACCTTCAGGAAGTTCTCTGTAAGCGTGTGCAGAATAAGGATAAGGATAATCAGGCTTCCTGTAATGACTGATAACAGACCACAGCTCATTAGAGAGAAAGAGAGAGATGGGTGGGGGGATCGGGAAAGATTATCAGTCATAGAGCAAAGAAACAATAGGACATTTATACTAATGGTATGCCACTCTTTTAATGTGAAAGTCAGTTCGGAGTATGCACACTTTATTCATACATAAAGTACTACATGTTCACTTCAGGTGGATGATGATACTCTAATAATGTAGCTATTTAACAAATGTATCTGCTAACATTCCTGTAAAGTAGGCCATATTTGCCTGCTTGGCAGATCATTTAGACAGAAACAATATGACTTTACTGCCATTAGGGCTGTGCTACCTGGCTGTCTGGCAGGACATTGTGACCTACATTAGAAGTAATGCTGCAGCTACATTGCAACATTAGACATTTATTCTGTACAGTGGAATGACAAGAGCTGATTACAAAAGCAACAATAAGCATAACTGTCAGCGGTAACCTGCTCTGAAAGGTAAAATAATAATTCTAACAAATTGCACAAATCAAGATCTATTGTTGTTAGATTGTTGTTGGCACTTCTTTTACTAGGCCATCAGAGCATGGCTTCTTCTGACCCAGTGTCTCCACACTGAATATATTTAGTATATGAAGTACACACATTTATGTCTATTTAAATCATTACTTAGAAGAAGCGTAACCTTGGTTTCACATGCATCCGTGGAAAAAAAATAGTTTTTCATTACTACTTTGGAATAGGTTATGGGTGTAAGCCAAGCTTGTAGTCATTAGTTTTCTTTTATTGTTTGCTGTAGGCTACCTTTTGACATAAGTAGGGGCATGATCCTTTAAGTGTGTGTGATTTATTTTATTTTCTCATGCTCAACATCACCATGTCTTCACCCCCTGCATGCTAAATTACCAATAGACCAAAATACACACAAGACTGTCACATTTGTCTCACTCTGTCCATCAGAAAAATATATAACGCCTCAAATCTGAGTAGGTGCTGATTCATTTCTACATTCCCTTAGGCAATTGTAAAATGAAAAAAATATTTAAATATTAAACAGTACGTAATTTATTTGGGAGGCTCTGTAGGTCTGTGCAGGTGCTGTAATTTCCAGATCTTTACATAAAATAAGCATATACATAAAAAAACAATTATTGGCGCAGAAAACAAATTACTTTAGCAACCACATAGTCAAGTTTAATTTTGAACATAATGGTATATAATATAATTTAATACATGGGGAGGGTTCTTTCTGTCACTATTGGCCGATTAGTTTTACATTTTTGTCCCCTTCTCCTCATAGTATCTTTTTATGATTATGTGTTTCTCTGATAATGGATCGAATAGGCACACTATTACAATGGTAGTGATCTTGCTATAAATGAGATTAACTGATAAACCATTGAAGCAGATCAACACAGCACATCATTTGCTATTGATGTACCATTGTAAACACCAGCTCTGGAGTCAGTAATTACTTCTTACTAACAAGGCTGACATCTACTGGGCATCTTAGGTTCTGCATCAACAGTGAATAAATGCTGTGTAGGAATAGAATTAGTTTAGCTACATCAGAATTCAATACTACCTATGTTTTGCCTCATATGTGTCACACGTGTAATTTAGGCATGCTGGCTTACTACTGTGTGCACAGTTTTTAAATATGATTGTGTTGTTAATACAACTTCAGAACTATGTTGGTGTAACTTCCATTGCTCAATTCGTCAAACATTCTGTGAGAATTTGACTTAAAAATCAACTTAGACCATAACTGGAGCTTTTGTCCTTATGTCAAGGCTTGAACAATAGTTCTCTCAATTTGTTTTTATTTCACATAATTCCCTTTCGTGCACATTATAATGAGAATAAGTCTGCAAAGTGTGCATCTAAAACTGAATCTTTGCTACTATTTTAAGATTTCTTCCACTGAACCAATAATTAATAATGGCTTATTGTGTGATTTTTCAAATGTTCTTCAAGTACACTTGATTTTGACTTGCACCCTCCCCATCGCCCTTATATTTTATGATAGATGATAGGGAGGGACACCTGATCTATCCATCTCAGAAACCTTAGCCTTGGTGTTGTTGTCGATTCTTCATCTTATTGATTCCTATGTCATTCTGCCATACCAGAGCTGGAAGCTCGGACTTTCCACTTGGGCCATGCTGTATTTCATAATCTATTGACTGGAGGGGTCAAAAAGGTGTCGCTCTGATGGAAGTGATCTTTTTCTGTGGGACAAAGCTGTCAAAGTTACAGCTATACAGATATTAAATTATGGCAACATGTATGCAGTGTCAAAGAATGGTGGTACAAATCTGAATAAAACCCCTATTGCGTAATTTGAAAAATGGACCTAATAGGTTGCTTTTGGTGAAATTAATTGGTTTTAAATTCATCTTTATCTTTGCCATGTGCCCTGTATTAGTTAAAAATTGAGACATCACACCAAAGAGCACTGACATGGCCTAATTATTCAGCTTTTTCCAGTGATACTTAGAAAATCTGGAACCAGTAATCTAATTTGTCAATAATTCAGTCCTTTAAGCAAATGAGAGCTCCGCTTTCTTTTTAAAAACAAAAGATAACTGTTATGCAAATTGTATTGTAATCCTAACTCGTCTGGCCCCATCATTAATGATATCCATATATTAAAACTGCAACCAAAGGCTATCTGTTTTACTTGGCCTTCAACAAATCTAGTTATGAGAATACATTGCTCATAGTTCCTGTAATCATTTATTAACAAACGGAGAAGCTTCAGGGGAGATACAGATAATCAGGTTAGAATGGTAAAGCCACAGTTGGGGATTTCCAAACTGATCAGTCACAAAAACACTCTAAGAAAGGCGTAGAGCTATATGGGCAAAGTGTAATTGTAGAATATTTTTCTTATAATGGAAGTATAACAGCATTATGCACTTGGGCTTTCAATACAAATTAAACTTACATCTTTTTTGTTTACATTTTCTTGATCCAATTTCATATAAATGCTTATTTTCTTTTAAGTCAAAGAGGAAGCAAATAGGTTAAGAAAATGGATGAAGAAAGAAACATACATAAATCCTCTTATAATTTAGTTTTAATTTCAGGGGGCATACAGTATACCCAAAATGGTAAAGAGTGTGCAGCCCATGTAAATTAAAGTTATGTTTGTCCATGTTAAGTATCCTAATTTTCAATTCTAGGACGTTTGTTAGAAAGAAAATGTTTCCTAGTATATATTAATCACAATCATACATCATTCGTAAATAATAATGTATATATAAATAACGTAAATAATAAAATTCTTTACCTGCAGGCCCCACCACACATGTACACACACAGTTTCTGGGGCTATATAGTGATCCTCAGCTACACCCATATTTTAATTGCACCATTTCAAAAATTTACATTGAGTGGTCATCAGTCACCGCTATATGGGGGTTGATCTATGGGTCTGAGCTGTAATAGTCTCTGCTTTGCTCTCCAGGCACGCCATCACTTATGAGAGACACACTTAATAGCAATTAATCATGCTGGATCACACCCCACAGACTCTCTCTCTCTCTCTCTCTCTCTCTCTCTCTCTCTCTCTCTCTCTCTCTCACACACACACACACACACACACACACACACACACACACACACACACACACACACACACATACACACACGGGTACACAGGACAGTTTCCCACAGGCTAGGCTGATGTCGAAAAATCTGGTCTAGGTTAAGATTAGAGATGATTTGGATGGGGTTTGGTATGTTAGAATCTGAGGATCTGTCTATAACTACACTGGAATCTGTAAGAAGGCAGTGTTTTCTAAAAGCCTATAATTTTGAGTTCCTGATTTGTGTGGCCTGCACTGGCATCCAAGCTTCTTTTCCTGTCATCACGACGACTGAATGCCAGAAAATGCCACTATTTTGGTATTGTAGGGAAATGGACCACCTCCAGTGCAAATAGTCCTAGTTTAAAAGTGTCATACACACATCTGCGTTTCAGAAAAAAAGACAATGACTCTAAAGTTTTTGTAAAAGAGTGCAAGTTCCTTGAGTTACCCTAAATCTGAACTGAACCTGCTACATGCCACATGCCACTTTGCACCTGCCTCACAGTTGGTAGAGCGAGGTTGGGTCCAGCCCACTGCAGTACCTCTCTTATCTATAGCTCTTTTTGTATTCTGCAGATCCATCTGCCATTCAGTTTACTCTGCTCCTCAACCCTCAATCTACTTTAGTTCTTTAGGCCTCTCTTTCTCCCTGTGCCTCTGTAATTGGTCATTTAAATGAAAAAGCCTCAAATTGGAGGATTAGAGGTGCATGTCTCTCTCCCACTCTGTCTCTCTCTCTCTCTCTACAAGTCAGTAAGAGAGAGAAAGAGAGAGTCCCATGGTAATATACAAGACAGTCTCCAAGGGATGTCCTTAAGAACAAAAGCATCTGGAAATGGCCTCCTTTGCGCTCCGTTACCGTGGTTACAGGCTGGCAGCTTGTGTGTGTTTGTATAGTATGTGAGTCGGTAATGTAAGTATATACTATATTGTGCAGTTGAAATATCCCGATTGAAAAATGAATTTTTTCAAAAGTTTTTAATTTTAGAGATGAGTTTGAGAATCACATTTTTTTGTTTTGATAAATGTACAGTAGCAATTGGTGTGGGGAGAATCAGGAAAAAGGGTTTGAGAACAAATGTTAGTCAATGGAAGGCACTCAAAAGTTTAAACGTCTGCCTGAGTGTGTATTTGTGTGTGTCTGTGTGCATTAATGTGTGTGTGCGTGTGCTGGCTGGCAAGCAACTGTCATCACGTGGCAACAGCCAACCACGCTTCACTGCTGGCCGCGCCAAGCTCTCCAATTACAGAGGCCAGCTCTGCCAGAAGCCCCCTCTTTTCCTCTCAATAGATGGGATGACTGGGCTACATCCTCTGACACAAACACACACACACACACACACACACACACACCCACACACACACACACACACACACACACACACACACACACACATGCCTCCCTCCCTTCCTCTCTGTTCGTGGTGCACCTGCCTCCCTGCTCTCCAGGCCAGCTCAACTCCTATCAAAGGAGCTGAGCTCTTTTCTTCCAGAAAGCTAATCCAACACCTGTCTCCGGGCTTTATAATGGGAATAGAGGACTGTGTGCTGTGTGAGTGTGAATGCAAGAGTACAGTGTGTGGAAGGGAGAGTGTGTGTTTTTTGGAAAAGGGAGACAGGCTGTGTTTCTCCTAGATCAAGAGCAAAAAATAAATAGTATGTGTGTGCCACTTTTATGTGAGGATTTGAGAATGGACATATGGAGACTACAAGGCAGACTGTATTCTTTTCAGTAGTAATGGACTATCAAAGGGCATTTTGGGAATAGATGGGGTTTTATTTTGCAGGGGGTCAGATTAGCAGCAACACAGAGACCAAGAGAGCTTTCATTGTACTGTGAATGATACTCACTGTAAGTGCTGCTGTCTGTTTTTTGGCAGAGACTGAATATATATGTCCCAGACACATTATGCAACAAATAATGTTACACAAAAGGCATTCAACAAGAATATAAAGTTGCATATACAAAGACCAGACTCTAAATCTTATAGTCTAACCCTAACATCTCTATTTAAGGGATCAACTTGCCACATTAGGGCCATTCAGTTACCATTCGAGGCAGGGTATTTCAGGACTTTTTAGCTCAGGGCCTATTTCTGTCTCTGGGTTTAGCGTCTTTGAGTAATGTTACTTCCCATGTCATATGGGAACTCGTAGCCCTAGAAACCATGGTGGTAATTGATGCATACTGCTCTGTGTACAGAACATTGGTGGTTTTCTGGTCTTGTTGTCCTGTAAACATGGGGAGCCATTGAAATATTTTGCCATTTTTTCCAGACTTTAATTTAACAGGACGACTCACATCAGGCCCTCTGAAGATTCGCCTCCAGCAGCAGGAGTCTCTCAAATTGGAAATTGGAGGTAAAATAAATCTAAGATTGCTTCCCTCCCTGTAGAGTCCCGAAAATGGCTGCAGGGGAGATATTAGAGAGAGGGCTGAGAAGGAGAGTTAGATGGATAGAAGGCAGGGGGGCAAGAAAGAAAAGAAAGAGAGAGAGAGAGAGAGAGAGAGAGAGAGAGAGAGAGAGAGAGAAGAATGGCAACAAACAGAGAAGGGGAGAGGAAATGGAGAGAATTGTAGAGAAAAGAAGAAAGATAGAATTAATGGAGCCTTATTCACTTTAGCCATCGGGCCTGAAATAGTCATTTTACAAGTAAAGGGTTCTGGAACCTCCAGTGCATGTCAGCGAACATGCATCAGTCTGGGTACATGTCTGTGCTTGCAGATGTTTCATGGATTTCACAGTACATATTCCTCTAGTCGTTGTGGGAGAGAGATGATTGGACATGCTTAATCGCGGCATGCCGTAGTCCCATGAACATGTGTCTCTGAAAATTAAGGTTTATTCGAATCAAATGTGCCAATGTGGCAGGTGATCAGTCACACTGCACACACATGAATGCAGCACTGACAGTTTGCTTCTGCCTACACATGTCCTTGCATGAAATTTGCTGGTTAGATTATGATCTAAATGTGTTACTAGGTCAAGTCTCAGAGATAGCAAGATGCATGTCCAATTGATTGGCCACAACAATGGAATATGAACTCACGGCCATGTGATACGAAATTACAGTGTCTATGGGTTGTCAGATACTTAAGCTCTGATATGTATGGAACACTTTAAGGCAATTTTACCAAGGTTTATGCTTAATATTTGACACAAAACATAACATTCAGAATAGCTATAAGGCACACTCAAAAATACAGTTGGCTCATTAACATTTGTGACTATTTTAAAAAGTTTAAAATGGTGATTTTTAATGGTGATGACTCATCAAGCATCTCCATGTTGCTCACATTTAGACAACATTTATGTGATGTTCCAGTTGTCTATAGTGATTGACAGAGAGACAGATAGGAAGCTTAAATGGGTGAGTAAATGCAAGAAAACATACAAGCTAATTATTGATTAATTATTTTAATTGAGAAATTATTGTATGTAATCTAATTGTGGTTCTCTAAATCAGTGGTTCCCAACCTTTTTTTCCTTGGCGACCCCCCCCTACTTATGTCTAAGAAAAGCTGAGCCCCCCTCCGAAACCGAAGTTGAGGTAACTCTCGAGATAGAGCCTTACTTTCTTTTTTGATACAGAGGAGTTATCAGCACTTTTATGTTTCTCCGCTATGTTTCATTCATAAAATAGTGATGCCGTGGTGGCAGGAAAAACGAGGATGATAGCAGCTAGCAGCTGACCTGATGACAGCAAGGGTCCCAGGTTAAGAGGTCCAGGAGGTTTGGCCTACTAAGTAGCCTGCCTACAATTTTAAGCGAGAACAAAAATATATAGTTTTTATACAGACTTTTGTATACATTATATATTCTAGTGTATTATCATAATTTGTTTAACATGTGCAAATATATTTTTTTTACCTCAACATCAAACCAGATAAAGACTTGTGCACCCCCTTGTGATCTTTGCCGCCCCCCTGAGGGGTCCCCGGACCCCAGGTTGGGAACCACTGCTCTAAATAACTGTCAAATCCCAGGGGAAGAAAGATGACGACACCACCGCTAGGAGGAAAACAGGAAAAAAAACCTTCCCTGAGGACCATGTTCAATCAGTGGACATTAGGATGCAGATTGCTGTGCCGACCCTGGAGAGGAATGTTGGGACATCTCCCTCAACTATAATGAGACAGGGAGTCCAAAACCTGTGGCAGATGTGCTATAATCATGTTCCCCAGAAGATGAATCACATACATTTTGGACACTCCAGGAGTCTTCCTTTTGCACCACATTAACTGTCAAACAACAAACAAGAAATGGTGTAATTATTGTGGTGTGGACATGCTCTTGAAATGAGACAAAACTATTTTCTCACATTATATCTAGCCAGGAAAAATATGTCATGAAAAAATAACCTTGGCCTTGATGACAGAATTATACTTAAGCATAAATTCCCTCGCCCTCTAGCTTTAAATATGTACATTTACTAATTGTCACTTTGCACCTGATCCCTCTGTCAAATATTCACATAAATGCGCACACACATTAATCCCTTCCTCCCTGAACTGAACACACTTCTACTCTCTTTTACCTACTTCCACACACAAACACATGTTCCATAATGTGCTAATGTTTACCCTTTTGCCTTAACACACACAGTTGCATTTTGCTGAATGCCTTAGAAGTAATTTATACTCACTTTTCCATTGCAATGAGATTATAACTGTGTCATCTGGTACTGGCTAAGCAGTGTTGGTGTAACTGGAAGCATGATGAAAAAGGACAACTGGGTCTTTTTTCCCACTCAAGCTCTCTCTCTCTCTCATACACACACACACACACACACACACACACACACACACACACACACACACACACACACACACACACACACACACACACACACACACACACACACACACACACACACACACACACACACACACACACACACACCAGCCAGGCTGTTAAACTCATATCAGCAGAGGCTCACTGGATTAACATATCTGGGTGAGATAAAGAAGCAGACGATGGTTACTTAACTTTGACTTAATGTCCCCCATCTGCCTCTTTCTATCTCTTGCTTCTGCTGTCTGACTGTCTTTGTCATCCCTTCTTTCTGTATAACTGAATGGTCTATTATTCTCGCCCGTGCTCATTTTGTCTCAATTTTTGACTAATTGTCTTAGTGTCTGTCTTTCTCTCTGTTTCTCTGCACCGCTCCATTTCTCTATCGTTTTTTTTTTCTTCCCCTCCCTCTCCCTCTCGCCCTGCTTTTGGCAGATGATGATATCAATGAAAGCACATTGGTATGACAATTCATTTCTTATCATATTGCATCCACCGCGAGGCTGGGGATTATCTATTTGTGCATTAAACTGGTATGTCTCCCAACGCACATGACTGACACGGAAAATCGAGGACATCTACCAAAAAGTACATTCACAAAGACCACCCGCACACATAGACACACACAAAACACTAACAAACAAAAAACAGAGGACATATACGCAATAAACACATACAAATACACACCAAAAGACACAAATGAATATGCGTTGACACATGCATAACACGTACAGACACAGGGATAAACAAAGTTATACTCCATGCTCCAGAAATGTCACAGGTATGTACATGAGATAGAGGGCCGTGACATTTTATTCCCATTTTTGGAATTTTGGATTATCCAGATAAGGATGAGATGGAAAAACGTTACAGGGTGTCTAAACAGCATATCAGCATGGTTTAAATGGGATATTCCTTAGTCCCCTAGTTTCCACGCATGTGTAAAATACCAATTGCTTTCCAAAGGTTATATACTGCTAAATGGAAAACTGCAATTATTATTCTGTATACAACTTGTATTTTGGTGAATTCCAAATAAATATCTTATAAAGATATGCCAGTTTGTAATGAACTTAACAAATGAATAGACATTTTACAATGATAATCATCATCTCCATCGTGTGACACTGTACCACAACCTATTCCTTGTTAAATGTATGACAAAAATGCATGTTGGAAAAAGCCTCATTGTGGATGCATTAGAAATGTGCTCTTCTGTAGTACAGTAAGGCAAAGTTATTCACATTTGTTTGGCCACTAAGGGTATCAACTTTCACTGTGTTTGTGAATCCATTTGCCCATCTTTATGTGTTTCTGTGTGTCATTTTTGAGTTGAGTTTACGTTTACGTCCATCATAGATTAATAAACTATTGGCATTTGAATGTCTAAGTCGGTGTGGAGTTATCCTTCCCTGATTGCCTGATTTGAGCAGCCTTTGTTTTGTATTGGCTAATTAGCTGGACATTACCATTCACATATTCATACCTGTGATAATGAAATGAGCCCACATTACATTCCACAATTTCACCTCTTGTACAATTTGAGTAACAGTGATCAATGGACAGTAATGTTCAATTTAAATCAATGGCAGTTCAAAATGCCACAGTCATACATAATACTAAGATTGACCCAGGAGTAATGGTTAAGAAACCAACTGCATTGAAACATATGACGCTCCATACTAGAGTAACTTAGTGCTTTCATTTGTTAGAGCCTAATGGTGCTATTAGGCAGCTCATTGGCATTTGCTGCCCCACAGAATGAATGCATGCATATGGCTGTTCATCCCGAAAGGGGACACACTTGTACAGGCACCAACACAAACATACATAGACACACATACAGGCAGTAATACATTTGCCTGCACTCTGTAGGCATAATGATGATTTATTCAATTCACTGTCACCTGTCAGGGTAATTGAGATTTGCTTGCTATACTGACCACCCATACTGCCTGTCTGACTAAGTCCCTAGGGTAAAATAGTGCTGCATGGATGCAGCCAGATACAGTGATTGAAAAAGATAGCTACTTATTAAAAAGAGTGTACAGGCATGTTCTGTACATGCATACAAGAGTTTGTGTACATGTGTTTCCAGGCAACATTGATGATTGTGGATCCTGCAATGAACAACAACAACAATCATTTTACTGGATGGCTGCAGAGAAAATATATGCACACACACAAACATGATCACATCAACAGAAATGTACACATTTATACATACACACCTGTATGCACACATGCAGAGAAACAAGGACTAGAAATTTAATAATTATGTTAGCTGCACAGTGACACAAATATATAATGACAAATTTATAAAAAACAAACACTTTCACTCACCGTCACATGCACATATACAGTATAAGCATGGCAACTTCCATGGCAACAAGGTGAAGTCATTGTTGGCAATGCAAAATGATCTGCAGTAATTTCACCAATGATGTAATTCCCTGTGGAGTATAGTAAATGCAAAATGGAAAGTGTTGCATTAAGGGCACGTTGCGGACGAGCTCATTCTTTAAGTTGATTTGCAATTATCTTTGATATATGCTTATAAATAAGTGGAGCTCCACCTGTCAGACTACTGTTACTATGCAACTGACTGTCTTAACATATCTTACTTCCTCTCTTGGCCCCTGTCTCTATCACTTCTCTCAAATTTCAAGATGCCTCTCTTTCTCCGCCATTTCTTCCTTTACCAATCAGTCCTTCTCTCTCTCTAATTTACCTCAATGACGGATCCCCCACCTGCCTCAGATAATAAGATACTCCCACTGGCCTGCAAGACTCATTCCCCCAGCATCAATCACTCCCCGAGTCACATTACTGCCCTTTACAAGCACCAGGATGTTTTTCTCCTTAATTGTAGCCGCATACATACCTCACCCCCCAGTAATAATAAATGGTCTTGTCCTCCATTATGGCCATTAGGGAACTCACACTGAGAGTAGCATGCCGCCTACAGTGAGGAGGGCTTGTTCGGAGTCGAGCGTTGTAGCCAAGGAGTGGAAGGATGTCCCTTCGTTCTGGAAACACATGTTAGGGCCTCAGTATCTTGACTAGGTCTCTCTCTCTCTCTCTCTCTCTCTCTCTCTCTCTCTCCCTCAGTGTCTCTCTTGCTTTGTCTCTTCCAGACAAAAACCCTCAAGTAAATAAAAACACCAGGTTGGATGGGAGAAGAGCATTAGAAAAGACTAAGTCTCCAGGGACTGAGCAACATTATATGTCTGCAACCAGATGTCTCAGACAGTGAGCCAATTTCTACCCAAAAATATGGCAGCAGCTAATCTGGCCAGGAGATGGCAGTATGTTCCCATCATACTGCAAACACCGTGCCCTATACTGTAATCTTAGAAAAGCAGGATGCTTCACAAAAAAAGGATTGAAGATTGTATGCACAGTAGGGCTTGAATGAAAATGTAGAGGTTGAATCTGGTCTATAAATGGTCTAAAAGCCTATGCTTGTTACTCTTCTGGCATTTATATAGTGTTGGCACTCTGATCATGCAAACATTTTGAAATGTCACAACAGTTACTAATTACGGCACACCTGATGCTTGATTTTAGGTGGTGATGTTACACTTGTGTTTAGTTGTAAAAGCCCAACTAGGGCCAAAAGTTCAAAATAATATCAATAATAACTGTTTCATACTCTGTACTGGAACGGTGTTAAATTGCATAGTCCCTGTCAAATAAAACAAATTCAAATTCAGGGTTGAAACCTTATAGCTCATTTACTTAGTGAGCATTACATGAACACATGGAAATGTTATTTGAAAAGCTGAAACTACACAGCAGGGTACATGAGTGATTTTATATTTTGCTCACTATGGTGTATACAACAATCACGTTGCAAGCATATTTTTAGTTTTGGTCCGTGCTGTTTTTTAGTTCTTTTGCACATGTGGCTGATGGACATTTATGAATGAGGCCACTGTGAATAGAAAATAGTACCAGTGGATGTCTGCAGTGTCTTCATTTTCCATCTGAAACTAACTCTGTTGTTATGATGTAGAAAACTGGTGATGTCATCCTCTCCTGTGAAGAGCAAACAGGTGGAGGATAGGATGTGGAGTCTCAGGATATTATGTTGCGCTTACTGTTTATTGATAACAATTCTGTCAGGTAAAATCTGTCAAACGTGTCTTTATTTGTGGAGGCGGTAATGAACCATTATTTTGCTATTTAATATATATCAGTAGCCTGATTTTAGCTTACTGTATGACTCTGCTTATTTTGTGTTTTGTTAATGAGCCTAGAAGCATGTCAATATAAGGAATTGCTTCGAATTGGTGAACAAATGAATTGGTCTATTCAAACAATTCAAGAAAATCCTCAATTTTTAAAAGCTGACTTTTTGGCATACTGCCAATTGCAGAAAACATTTAGTATTAATTTAGCCGATATTTAACTGTAGTCTGTGTTCTTATTTATGATTAGTAGTCCATTAGTTTTCTTCTATTTTGCAAATACACAAGACTCCATTAAAAGTCCAACACACACTACTTGATGTTGTGTCCTTGTGCCTTTTGCTCTTTAACATTGCCCCCCTTTCTTTATAGATTGATTTCATGTGTTACAGTGAGACATTTAATGTCTTTTTCAGCAGTCTGCTGTCATGTCTGTCGCTACACGTGCCTCATATCAACAGGCCAATTTACAGATGGTGACACGAGAAACAGACAAGGAAATCATTACGGACAGATTCATAAATATCAGCCGCTCTGTTTCTTTTAATGGTCAGGAGTCAGAAGTTTAAGGCATGGGAGTCCTGGAGCTAAAAGACTCAAGGATAGATCAATGTCAGTCGTTGGGGAGAATGAAAGCCAGTATGGTGGAAAAAGAGGAAAGAAGGAAGGAGCTTCAGGCACTGAAAAGTCATATCATAGAGTCGTCAGGGTGGGCTGTGGTGGTTTCAAATCATGAATTCTTTAATGTACTAAGTCCAAATGGTCCCCTGTGCCCCCGCAGTGCCTTGCCTGGCAGTCTGAAAATAATTGAGGACTTGAGCTAGAGCAAAAGGAGGGGTGAGTAAAGAGAGGGAGTGAGGATGCAGGACAGGGAGAGTATAAGAGGGAGAATGAGAGAATGAATAAATGACAGAAAGAGAGAGATGGAGACTCTGCTCTTTACAAAAATTACCTTACCTCTACACTTACACAGGTCTCTTGTGACTCATGGGCCGTCATTTGTTCAGTCCTCCAGGCCCTGTATCACTCACACTGATGATAAGCTCTGGTGCAAGGTGGAAGGTAATCTAGTGGCATTTCAGGGAATGGACCACAGAGGAATACTTCTTTCATCTGCGGTCATTAATCGCAACATCCAATCACCTCGCTCGTAGATCAATAGCACAGTTGCTGTGCTAAAGAAAATGAAGGAATGAAAAGTGATGCTGAAGTATAAAAACATGTGGCATATGTTCCCCCTTCAGCGAGTTTACAGCTGGCTGGGTCAGTGAGTTGGTGCCGTGTGGGCTATCAGATCATTGTGAATGAGCTGATCTAGATGTTTGGTTTCTTAGGCTGTGAGTAAGCACTCAAAACTGCTTGCATGGCAACATCTGATAAGCCTAGATTGGAAGTTTAATTTTTTTTTTGGAGTGTGTTTCTTTTTTTACTTCTTTGGAGGATCAAATTTAGGAAAGGAAATGTCCCTGAAAAAAGTGAAATGACATTTGTTTAATAATGAAAAATACTGCAAGGCTGCTGCAGTAAAACTAGGGTTCTAAAACCAAGGTTAAAAACATTGCTCTGGGAAGCAATCCTCGATCAGTGCTGTTTGGGAACCTTGATAATTGCCTTTCCTGGTTTCTCAGTTCAGTGAGTACCGGCCACTAACTCTCTTAGCCGGTTGGGTGTTCATTAGAAGTCCTTATTCAGTAGTTAGAAGGGATATGAGTTTTCAGCCAGCCCATTATAGGCCAAATGTCACCAATTTAACTGTGTGCAAGGCTCATAAAAGAAGTCATGCATGCTATTGATGTTCAGTACCTTTCCATTCTTCATAACGAGCTGCCTGTACAGAACTGCAGTGTGTAGAATGGATATCTCTGACTTTAAATAGTTAGATAATGAGCATACCTACTCCATTATAATTGTATGTCTGCATGCTATAGATACATAAGTATTTTAACCCTTGTGTGTAAGATTGACACACTCACTTGGTTTGGAAAGATTGATTTATATAAGGTATAATCATTATCCTGGATCAGCCTCAAAAACCAGCAAAGTAATTTCAATATCCCAATTTGCACTCTGCGTATTGATTGTTTATGGTGTATATCTAGAACATCTATAACAGGTAGGTTCTTCTCTTCACCTTTATTTATTTATATTCACAGTATTGATTGGTGTTTCACCATGTTGTGTTTTAGCTCCCTGTTATCTACTTAACATTGTAAGAATGTATGGGTCTATGGTTGCAAGTAAACATACAAACATTTGCCAATCAGCACTAAACACAAAGTACAGCTAAAGCTGAAGGAAATGCCATTAGTTTTGCAGGTATTTATTCATAAACCAAAGTATTGGACAATTTAAGATTTCAAGCTGATGATGGGGCTGAAAGAAAAGTCAGGGGATCACCAAAGTTATTACACTTTATCCTGAGGGGAACATGGATGGGTGCACCAAATTTAAAGCCAGTCAATCCAGTGGTTATTCAGACATTGCACTCAAATACACA
Source organism: Sander vitreus (assembly GCF_031162955.1). NCBI lineage: Eukaryota > Metazoa > Chordata > Actinopteri > Perciformes > Percidae > Sander > Sander vitreus. Next base: position 20,374,815 of record NC_135860.1, on the reverse strand, counting down.
CATATCAACCTCATGATGGCTTTAGAGGAAAAGTCATTATGATACATTATCTGGAAATCTGAACAAAAGTTTTTTTTGCCAGTCTGTCTTGTAGATGCTAGGATATTTCACTGGATAAGTGATACCTTGCCTTGACCTGCTGATGGCGCTAGAGAAAAGTCCAGGGATCTCTGAAGTCATTACCATTCCTCTGGGTACCATGCGTATTTGTAGTACTCTATTTAATGGTTGTTGAGATACTTTACTGTACGTAAGCCGAGAATGTCAACCGGCTGGTGACGCTAGAGGCAAAGTCAGGGTCAGTCACAGTCAGTAGGAGTTCAACTTCTAGCGACCATGGCTCTCTGCACAAAATGTCTTACCAAAGCATCATGTACTTTTAAAGATATTTCAGTCCAGACCGAAACAGTGGACTAACCGATCGACCAACATTTCCATCACTAAAGCCATGCCGCTAGCATGTCTATACAGCAAGCCAGTACCATATTAGCAAGCAACACAAGAATCACAGCATTTCTTTTTGGTTTTAAGTCTTCCAATCTGCTGCAATAGTGTACAGTAAACTGCAACGACATCAACCCAAATACACTTACTCCATGTGTTCAGCATGAGGGGACAAATAACCCACATCAGCAGGCCTCTCAACATACCCACAAGGGAAGAAAGAAAGAAAGAGATTGGGTTATTCCAAAGATGAATGTGCCTTGCAGCTTTTGGGCACACAACACAAAACCAGCGAAAGGGAACATCGGCATCATTTGATGAGGCATTCCAAATGTCTCGAGGGGACTGAATTGCCAAGGGCTAAATGACAAATATATGTTGTTGGTGGTAGAGAGTGATTCTGCTGGCTGCCCTTAGGTGCTTTGTGGCTGCCAGCACTATTCCATTTGTCCTTGAAGATGTTGGCTGAAAATGTTGTCATCAGATTGGGTTGTCTTTTGTGCCTGGTTTGACAGTACCTACTCTAAATGTCTCTTCTCTTGGTCATGGACTCTCACTCCTTTAACTCTGTCTGTATTTCCTGCTATCTTTCTCCATCCTTGGGGTACTTCTAGTCTTTATATCACATTGCCTTGTCTGAATATGCAAAGCTAGACAAGCAAAAATACATTTCTAAGATCGTTATGTCCCCAAATATAACCAAAACTTTGTAGCTAAGGGTTTAAATCTCCTTGTGTGTGTTGCAGTTATTTAACAGAATCTGCAAAAACGCTATTAAACATGTACAGTCAAAGGCCACACTATAAACTTAGGGGTGGAAAGTTTAACACTTACAGTCTTCAAGTTAAAGTGTGCTTCAGAAATGCAATACAATTCTTATGAAGCAGTTTCAGCATAATGTAATACAGCTGCCTACACACATACAAACTTACAATGTTCATAAACTGCACCATCTATACTATGCAACACATTGTTCCCATTTCAAAGTTTTATAATTCAAAAAGGCTCACACTTACAATAATTCCGTGTTGGGAGACTTACGTACGCCTTTCTTTTTTTACCTACCTATATATATATAATGAATTATTGATATAAGTCTCCGAGAATTTCTTTTCTGAACTCAATGTGGAGTATATATGCATATGCCTAAAGACAAAACAACATTGTAAAAACCTCCATCAGAGAGTGAAAGCGAGAGAGAGTTGGAGTTTGAATATTTACAGTCAGTTAATGACATTTCCATTCTGTGGGCTTGTCAGAAATAACAAAGCCTTGCATTTACCCTCTGCATCTGCTTAAGTCTCTTTTCCTCCTCCCTGTGCCCCAAGTGGCTCAGAAATCCTACTTTATAGCGGAGAGGTGTCAGAATTTTAAACAGGCCCCGTCTTTATCCCCCTGCTTCCCCGAGCTCTTTCCCTTTAATTCCTGGAAGACTAGGCCGCGGTCGCCTTTTAACCCTCACCTGCTCCTCTGCTAGAATAATGTTGGCTTCTCTCTCTACTCTGTGGGGGAGGAGGGGGAGGGGAGATAATGAAGAGAGGGACGGAAATGGAAGGTATGAGGGAGAGGAGAGTGTTCCAGACAGAAGAGAGAGATAGGGTTAAGATGGGTGGGAAAGGGTGGGAGGTGTGTGTGTGTGTGTGTGTGTGTGTGTGTGTGTGTGTGTGTGTGTGTGTGTGTTTAGGCAGAGAGTGTCTGCGAGGACTGCAAATAAAAAATAGGAAAGACAAATGGAAAATACTGGCAGCAGAGATAGAGACAGGAAGCATGGACAGACAGCAAATACTGGAGTTATATTATTCTATGGTGGGACGCTGACTCGCCATTTATCACGCCTCACTGTAAAAAGAAAAGAAGAAGGGAGACGGATGGTGTAGGTTTTTTTTTCCATCTCTTGTCAGACAAACCTGATGACAAAGCACTATCCACACACCAGGTAACTTCCCTATTGTGAAATTGGAACAACTCTATACAAAGCCAGAATAAGGGGTGATGATTGGCCTACATTATAGGAGAAATAGATGTGGTACAACAGTAGGTACACTTGGTTGTATGATGGAGTGATATGAATGTGGATTATGCAGTATTTATCACCTACATGTCATAAAATAACTTTTAATAACACATTTCCCATAATCTCCACTCTAAATCAAACAGAATTTGACAACTATTCTGTTCAGAGAGCTTATACATGTCAAGAATTGGTCTGATCTGTTGAGAAGAAATATCACTAATACTGATATCAATAATATTATACCTGATACATTTTCTAAAATATATGAGATTTCAACTGTGCTTTGTCAAGAAAAAAAGGAAAAAATTGGCACAAGTTTCCAAATGAATTGTCTATAAATGATATTCTGCTGTATGAGTAATTGCCTGCAATTCACTCCCCTTTGAGTCAATCTCATGTGTGAAGTCAACGCTGTTAATTAGACCTGTTTTTATGTTCAGGGAACCAGCTGAGCCTGCCTCTTTCTCTTCCTCTGCCTCTCTCGCTGTCTTTCTCTCTCTAGCGTTTGTACTTAATTACTGAGGGACTGCTGTCTGCCCCAGCGAGGCATAACAAAGAGATGTAATGCCATTAGCAAGCACAAAAAAAAGAGATACATTTAATAATTTCTCTTATTCTCGTGTCTAAAGAGAGTAGAGTGGTTAAGATACACGTTGTAACTAGTGATATTTTTCTATGTCTAGCATTAGGACTGTCATTACATTACGGGAAATTGTTTAGTCTGATTGATGCACTTACAGTACATATTAAATGTGTATAGTTGGTATAATCTAATTCCAAATTAAAGGAAACTTACAATATAAATGACATATTGATGTTGATACAAAGGTCAGTCTATGAGGAAGACGTAAACAAGTGCTGTAAATAACATCTGTGGCAATATAAAAAATCAATAAAATATTAGATGTTGCTAATTGAAAGGAGCATATGTACATGTGGACAGTGATCAAATAAGCCTAAAGTTTGACATTCTCCTTAGTGCAGTAAATTATGTTGGAAAAAGAATGTGGTTTAACATACAGTAGATGAGGATATCGAGCACCGATAAAACACTGCTTCTTGAAATTAATTATGAGTAGTATAAGTGAACACATCGGTATCGGTTCGATGTCAAATTATATATAATTATATAAATATTAATTTTTTCTTTTGAAAATCTGATGACAGTCATATTTTGCACACAGGTAAAGGTGCCCAATATCAGTCATTTCTGAAAATAAATCACAAAAGTAAAAAAGAAAATGCGTTTTGGAAAATAGTTCTTTATTTGATTATCATATAAATGTGTTTTATATACAGAGATATCGACATCGGTAAATATCGGTATCGGCCATAACAGCAATATTAATATCGGTTATCGGTATGGGCCACAATTTTCACATCGGTGCATCACTAATTATAATGATGTAAATGGAATGCGCAGAGATTGACATGAGGCAAACAATAACACCTATTGTACATTGAAAATTGGATTTACACCACAGTGGTTGCTTGCTTTTGTTGTTCAAAGCACACTGAGCGATAGTGCAGATATTGAGTGGCAAGATAAGGTGCATACACGCACACACGCTCACACATTCTGTACACACAAGCTGAGAGGAAGTTTTACAGGTTTTGACACTTTTGATTGCATTTGACACAACAGAAGTCCTCAGGATATGTAACATGGAAATTATCCATTGATTACAGGCCCCTGCCCCAGGTTTTTTATATGTTGTGAATTGAATCAGCCCTGGCTTTGCTAAGCTCTGCAATACCTGAGGTTATGAAAGAGAGTTCATAATTTAATGCAGCCATAACAGCTTGAACAGCAAAAGAAAAGGCAATCATGTAGTTGGAACTCATACGTTTGGCTCACTCAGTTCCCAGAGGTCCATTGCAATGGCTTGATTTTGTTGATTACAGTAATTGCATTGATTTCTAAAAGATCACAGCTTTCTATATTATATCTAGGTAGCTCTGATGTAATTTAATACATTTAAGAACAAAGATTGGACTGGACATGTGTCACTATTACACATTACACACACAGTCTGTGATCTTGGATTTACAATGCATTTGGCAGCTTATATTTTTACTTTCTTTCTTAACTTGTACATGACTTAATCAAAAGAACCTTTAGATTGTCCGTATTTCATGACTTTCATTAAATGAAATGGTGCATTTTTTTTAATCTATTATCTTCTTCTTTTCATCTGTATTCTCTTTCTTTCCTTTGTAAACTGAAAACCAAAGGTTTGTTTGCATGTTCATACTCTTCAAAGGCTTAATGGCTCATGATCAGCTGTTAAGGCTTTTGGTGTGGTGCCAACTGCATATACTGTAGTTATGCTCATCTCTGACTTTTGGATAAAGGTTGGACTCACTCCTTTTTCTGAAGCTTTTCAGAGTGAGAGGTAATGAGCAGGTGGCGAGGATACTCACAAGGCCCCAGCTGAGCTCTTAGTGTTGGAGTTTGTCCAATGTGGGAAGGTCACCTCAATGCTAATGTGTGTTGTGGGGTCCTTGTAAATACTCCACCTATGGATTCTAGATAGTAATTCTACTATACAAATTCAGTATCACCGACGAGACAACAGTGAAAACTGTCTGAACTAAAGAAATAGGCCTTTCAGGTGTCTATACTCAGCATTAAATAAATTAAAGCCAATGCTCAGTGAGTGTTAGACTCTGTGTGGTTACGTACCTGATGTACGGTTCTTTGTAAGAAAAAGGTGTATTATTCCCTCTGGGTTGAGGGTGAGCTACTGCCAGACTTTAACTAACTCTGAGTCTCTTCCTGACTGATATAGAGAGTCAGATCAATAGGACAGCAATTGCAGTCTTGTGGTTATTGTACCAGGACCAGTGTGTTGAGGAAGGAGCCTGAAGTCAATGCGCTTTATGTTCCAACTCAAGTTTGGTTAGTGGCCATACAATGAAATAAGCAGACCATGTAATTGGTCAAAATGCAGAGTGACTCGACTCAACCTTTAGGATAGGCTCAGAGTAGGACCATGGCTTCTTCTCATTGAAAGACACAAGGCAAGAGTGAGGCATTTGGTCAGTTTGTCCCCCTGATGCATTCTGTGGAGGTATTTCAAACAGTCCTAACCTGGAGGAATCCCAGGGCAGACCCACACTGGAGAGATCGTATATCCCAGTTAGCCCAGGAACACCTCAGGAGCGAATTGATGTATGAGGCTCTAACACATACAGCATCATAAAAAACATAACCCACACAGTTTTAATCCAACTGTGCACCTTCATTGCATGTCATCTCCATCTCACTCCCAATATTTATTTTTTTAACTATTAAATAATGGATATATGCTTAAAATATTGACCCATAACGACAAATTAAAATTAAAGGCTCAATCAGTCATTTAAAAAAAATATAATTTACTATAATCACACAACTGAGGAGTTTGACTGAAGGGCTGATGCTGTGCCTTTAACGTGATGGAAAACAAATAAGAGCCCCAATTCTTCGACAATGGAATCTCTCTCTGCACATCATGAAATGTATTTAGGGTTATATGCTTGTTTTTTTTATTCACACATTCATACAAACATTACCACATATGCATCCAGGTTGTCAATCACACATATGATTCAATGTGATACAGTCACACCATCAAAATATCTCCAGACTTTGATATGTCCGAACCTTTTGATTAATGGCTCTGACTTAAATAAAGCTACAGTATTTCAATTTAAAAGGCATAATGCAAACAGTATTGAAAGTATGGATTCCATTAATTAGACTCAGAAAGTGTTTGAGGCAAATTCCATTAGACTCTATGTCCTATATAGTGTAAAGTGAGAGTCCTACCATGCATGACTTCATTTTGCACTTTCAAATATGTGACCGATTTCCATTCATCAAATGCTAAAATAATACAACCTGCCACAGGCAACAAAAGATCTCATGGATCAAACTGAATACACCTTTTAAAGGAGTCTTCAGGGTGTGCTTTATGAATTGCATACATGAATGGTTAAGTTGATTCTTAGGGATATTATTACCATCAACATTAAAACATGGAGGAGATTTTTTTTTCTCATCAGTAAATGCTGGTGCTGGAGGATTGCCGCCTAAACTGTGGAAGGGGACTTGAGCTTATACATTAAAATAATAGTTAATTTGTAATAATTGTTTCTTTTTTACTTACATGAAAATAGCTGAAATCAGTGAGAATCCAAGGCAATTTCTGTCTAGTTTCTTTTTGTTGGCACAAGTATGGCTTGTGGCTGTAACATTTGTTTCATTTTGATTGACACCAAGTATCAGATGTTAAGAATAAATTACAAAATATCAGATTGTAATTGGAGACCTAATCAGTATTCGCTGTTAATCAGAACACCTGCTATTTAATATGTGCAGTGTTATTAAGAGCTTAAAAGTCTCATATCAGTTTTCAGTGTTGGGAGTAACGCATAACAAAAGTAACGCAATTACAGTAATGTATTCCTTTTCACTGTAACGCAGTAATATAACGCATTACAAATACATTTCAGTAATTTTATACCCATTACAATCTCAGTAATGTAACTCATTTTAACCCGACATATAGTGGTGTTTATTTCTTTTCTTTTTTTTATAATTCACCAACGCCGTGAAACATTTCGGCACAGAAAAAAGTCTGAGAATGTTATTTCCTTTTGCTGGAATTCGGTGGTTGAAATGACCGCAGAGACGGATACATTTGCGAAATGGACATTATTCTCAGGAGTTTTTCAAGTGAGGTGCTGTCCCGTCACTGTTCCCGTGGTCAGAGCCAGAACCAGAGACGGTACGGACAACATCTGTGTCCCAACAGGTAACGGTACGTCGGCGTGGACAGCAGTGTGTCCGAGCAGCTGACAGATATAAACTAGGGCTGTCAGCGTTAACGCGTTAATCGCGATGCGATTAAGGGCCGACGTGATGCGATTAATTTTTTTTTAATCGCATTAATCGCATGCCGGCATTTATTAATTTATTTTACACTTCACTGGGCTTTGCGTTGTGCCTACCAGGCTACTATTTTGACCCTTTGCAGCACTGTTACTTATTATCAAGCTGCCATTTCCTCCTAACACATCCTGCTGCTGCAGGCTGCAGGCATGATGGAGAAACACAGCAGCAATAACTCTGAATGGAACTTTTAATTTCCCAAAACTCCCGGACGGCTCGTAGACAAGTCGAAAGCCATATGCACATTGTGTAAAGCCGAATTAAAATATCACCGAAGCACGTCAAGCTTGAGCTACCACCTACGGAGCTAAGCATAGCAGTACAGTTAACGTGATGTTACCCGCTAGCATGCGGGCTAACTGCAGATCTGTCAGCATCGTAGAGGACTCAGGTCTTAAAGACGTACTACGGTTGGCATGGTCTGACCCGTCTCGTTGCCGTCGAGGGGGACAGTAGTTTTCACGGATACACAGCCTGTATGACACGGAGAAAGCAGCCACACTGGAACTGCTGCAAGGTGCTGCAAACGCTGTCTCATTAACCAGTGATCACTGGACGTCAGTGAGTAATCAACATTATTTAGGAGTTACTAAACACTATATTGACTCTGGTAAGGATAGGGATTTTTAGTTTTTTAGTTAGGTACTTGGAGGAATTGTGCAATAATGACAGATTCACACATTTTTCTTTTGTTTACAGTAAATAAATAATTACAAATCTTAAAATTAAGTTCATAAAGTAACTTTCTTTGCATTCATTTGATTCACAATCAAAATACACTGGTAAAAATTGCTTTCGATTGTTAATATGTACTTAAAAACTGTTCTGAAATGCAAAATAATAGAATATCATGTAATAAAATATGTGATTAATCGCGATTAATCGCGATTAACTATAGAAATTCAGCGATTAATCGCAATTAAAAAAAATGTTATCGTTTGACAGCCCTAGTATAAACATTTCGGAAATTAATGTTTAGGCTTGCTACATAATATTTTGATCAAAATTACATTTTCTCAGAGGTGGAAAGTATAACTATACCGTACTTCATGCCATTGTAAGGTAGGCTACCTTTAATTAAGTATTTTCATTTTCTCCTACTTTACACTTCTAGAGTCAAGTAAGCTATTGTACATTTTACTTTACAATTTATTTTAAAGCTTTAGTTACTTTGCAGATTCAGATTAATAATAAAAAATATTATGAATAAATTATGATGTATTAAAGTGGATAAAGATGAGACTTTGTTGATCCCGTGGTGAAATTCCCAAGCTACCTACCAAGTCACAGCCTACTTCCGCTGTTATTTTGGTGAAAGTAACTCAAAAGTAACGCAAACGTAGTGTATAGCATTACAATTTAGAGAGAGTGATATTGTAATATAACTAATTACTCTCGATTGACAGTAACTATTTATCTCTCTGTGTTTTTCCATTCCATGGTACCTGCTCGACTCGCCTCGTCTCTACTTGCCTTTTTTTTTTTTCATTATGAAAAATAGTACCTGGTACTAGCTTACAGGTACTTTTTTTCGTTTCACCCCCATCGAGGTTCCAATCGAGCTCAGGCAATACCAAAAGGTGACGTGAAAACCTGCAGACTACCGATTGGTCAGAGAGAATCATCACTAATCACTGCGTCATCATTGCTAGCGACAGACGGGGGTGTCCTGAACAAACCCACCATTTTTAAATAGTTTAGCCAGCTGTGTTTTTTTTGCTGCCTGCAGCATCTTTTAAAACTCAATTTATTCTGGCTGTGGCAACAGCCACATGACGAGCCACATGACAAAAATAACACCTTCGAACTTCTGTGTGTGTGTCACGTTAGGTCACGGCAGTTTCCTGCAGCGTCGCTATGACGACCAGCCACGCTAGCCTCACGCATGAGGCAGTACTAAATCTGCAATGGAAAATGCCAAGCAGAGCTGGTACTAGCAGTGGGTAAGCCCCATATAATGTATTGCATTTTAGAAGTAACTTACCCAACACTGTCAGTTTTACCAAAACTCTGTGTCAATCACACCCATTCTGCTCAAAAATCAAAGGTGTTGATGAAAAAAAACTTGCAATTTTATTTACAAATGCTAATATTAGACTGTATATGTTTATATTAATGAGAAAAATATTTCAGAGCTTAGATTGTCTGGTCGTGGGATGATGTTTTTGTTATTGTGAAAGATGACTAACTGACAAAGGGCAGTCATTGCTGGTTGACGCAGTCCCTTTCCTGTTTTGATTGAGGGCCTCCTTCATGCTTTAAGTCAACCCCCCTTCAAGAAATTGACGGTCTCCTAGTTTTCGTATATCATACGTTATGATATCATGCAAAAACTAGGAGACTGCCGGCTGGTCACGTGACATCGGCTACAGAACTCCATGATGCTGAGCAGCAGTTGCTAGTTGTTTACGCCGCTACAGAGCTTCATGCCGCCGGCTACAGACCTCCGTCATATATGGACTTCAAGGTCCCTATTTTAACAATCTGAAACACAAGTATCAAACGCCAAACGCAAGTAGCTTTGTGGGCGGATCTCGGGCGCTGTTGCTATTATACCGGCGTGATAAATGACTCTTGCGCCCGACGCAAATCTAAAATGGGTTGGCCTGAAGTAGCTACATTACTGATAGGTGTGGTTTGGGAGTAATGTGCAATAAACCAATCAGAGCGTTATCTCAAATTCCCTTTAAAAGCAGACGTGCTTGTTCCATGGCAGATTGCTATTATAATGGCGGATTTGCTAGGCGCACGCTCTTAATACATCCATGGGCGCACGCCAGGAGCGGTTCACAGCCGAGGAGACCGACGTTTGCTATTGATTTTTCTTTTTGTCAAAATGTAAATAAAGAAATGTCACAAAAACATACTTTCCGATGTTTTGGGCTCACTTTCACTGAATCACGAGGTTATGAATGCATGGTAATATTTTTGCAATGTAGTCTAACATTAGACCGAGATTACCTCACTATAGACAATGCAGCTCTTCTGTCTCTCCTCTCCCGTGCTGCTGCTGGGGCATTTGGGTTAAGTGGCATTGGCACATGCAGTTCAACATTTCCTTAAGTCCTCTAATATTTCATATATGTCATCATGAAAATGTTGTGTAAAACAAGGTCATATTTTTCCTTGTATTTATGTATGGTTTGCAAAAACGGGAACTGCTGGGTCCGTGAGATTAGAGAAGCAAAGTGTATGCGCGGTGTGCACACTCTACATTACAGCCAAGCATGCGCCCTTAAAATAGCATCTGAATAACGCGCCACTGACTTTAGACTAGGTTTTTCCTGATCTGTGGCGGAATTGTTTTCTGAAACTGCAAAATAGCACTAGGGAACGTTTGTGCTGGAACACGCCTCCTCTTTTTGCTGAACTGCCCCCGGGAGCGCAAGTTCATTCCCTAATTTACCGACGTGAGTCTGTTGAGGGAAAAGTCTGCTGTGCATCGATACAAAATAGGAATGATACATGCGTCGGGGTACAAGTCAATTGCGCTGGGTGAAAGATAGGGCCCCAAATGTCTTTCTTCATTACGTTACTTGCCTTCTGCCCATCTCTTTGCATTGTTTCTAAAAATGTATGGACTACATTCAGAAAATGATGCCCGCTATCAGCCTGATGACCTCCATATTTGTTGGCAGATGTACGCTGCTGGTGAAAACATATTACTCAGTGTTAAGTCCAAAGCCTCTTTCTACAGTTAAAAAATGACAGTAAAGATCATATGATAAAGTGAGACATGGCCAGCGCCTCACGTTGGTGGCTGGCTGCTGCTGTTTATGACATTAGCATATATTGAAACGCCTCATTTTTCATTTAGTAGGCATTAGTAAGGGTGACCTTTCACTACTACCAACGGGCATTTTGATTATCTAGATTGCATGATAATTACAGTAAGAATAAATGACTCTGTAAGAGTATTAAATCATACCCATGTAATATGTCCATAATCTGTGTATTACCCTAACAATACAATAAGCAGTCATGGTGTTGTTCTAGTGTTAATGTATGAACTGTTGTAGTCATGCAGGGGAAATTTTGTTTCAAATGTGCCAACTAGCTAATAAGCAAACTAAACGACACAACACAACATGTCTACTAGTTTTCTACTAATTATACAGAACAAAGAACTTATTTAGTTGGTGTCAGATAATTGGGCAACTTTTACCATGATGAGGTAAATAGGATAAAGAATCCTGAAGATTTCCCTTCCTGTAGGAGTATGAAGCAGAGTGTGTCAGTTGCAGTACATTAAAAAAGAAAACAGATGCATTTAACTTAACCTGTACTAAAGCTGCACAAAATTACAGGAAACGTTTTCCCTGCTTACTTTAATGGTCCCCTTGCTTGTGCGTGTGTTTGTGTGTGTGTGTGTGTGTGTGTGTGTGTGTGTGTGTGTGTGTGTGTGTGTGTGTGTGTGTGTGTGTGTGTGTGTGTGTGTGTCCACTTTCATGGCCACATTTACTGGATGTTTTTAAGGCACAATGTATTCATTCAACTGCATTGCATGTAACCATACATAAGTCCTTACAGTCAAGGCAGCAGTGTAGTGCAGTATATTTTGGAACAGCTTTAAAATAATGTGTTTCCACTGTATCTGTACTTCTAGTTGAGTTATGATCCTGTGGAACAACAGTTCTTTGTATGGAGTTGTCGCAGAGGGTGAGTGATGGAGTCGGGGGAAAACACACTGCTGCTTTACACACACTTACACATGACAGTGTGCATGTTGTGTGTACACTAGTCTCTGTCATTCTCTATGTATCCAAACTTTGTTTCATCTTATAAATAGGCCTTCATTAAGTATTATAATACTGCTAATGTTACTGAGCCATAGTATGTCTGTTGCTATTATTGTCAAAATTGTATAAAAAAAAAAAAAAGAAGTCCTCCGAACCATATGACGATATAGGTTGTTTATTCCTACCCTCTAATACGACACATAGGAGTGTTTCATAAATTAGCGCCCCATGGTGCAGTAATAGTAAAAACCGATATGGTCCTGTACATATTATGTTGTATGTACTGGTAAAGCAATTATATATGTATAGAAAATGGTGCATACTGCTGTGTATACAGTTTAGTGGCACAGTCATAAAAAAACACATTAGATAACCACAGCTATTTGTAGCCAATTTACTTACCAATTTATTAAAAATGAAACTTAAAAAAACCCACTGTGCTCATTCAGACTTGTGGCCTATGGCCCTGTAAAGAGCCTCTGCGTGTAGCATGGAGTGACGGTAAAAGGCATCCTTACGAGGATATCTTAAGGTCATCACCATCCCTCGCAGCTCACTGGAGCCATAAGTTGATAAATTCAGAGGGGCATTTGCCCTTCAAGCCACACAATTTGCTAGCGGCCCTGCCTCTGTTAGGCCTGCCCTAATCTAATGCCAACTGTCTGCCTGTGAAGAAAAATGGAAAAATTGTTTGTGAAAAATGAGCGTCAAACCCTTTCCTCCGCCCCCAGCCCCTAATCAGAAATACGGTCAGCAGCAGCATTTATCGGGCCTGGGAGAATGTTGGCCCTCTAAGGAGAAGTAAATGCAGGCATTAGATGAAGTGATTTAACATGCCAGCGTTCCTTCTTTACATAAGTGGCTCATTGTAAAGAGCAGGCTAAGGGGCCAGAGCATGTTGAGAACCTTATAGTGCTGCTGCCGTTATGACTGTGGCCATAGCAATACTTTTTTAAAATGCCTTTACATGGAATATGACAAAGGGAATTTTTTTTTCTGTGCCATTTTTCTTGGAAGTAGACTGGAAATGGCTAGTAGAGAAACTGAAAATATGAACAGCTCCACTTTCAGCCGAATAAACCCCCTTTGTAACTGCTTATATTTGCCAGCAGACTCCATCTGTCCTCATCTGTGTGTGCTTCACAACTTGTACTTAAAATAATCAAATTAATACAAACGTTAGCCAAACAAATCTAGACAGCATATCAAAGTTAGTCTTTCTTGCTGTTGTCATAATCATCCTTTAATGTCTAGGAAAAGCAATTTTATGCTTAATGTTTGTGCGCATATCCTGTGCATGTATGAGTGAATTCTGACTAGTGTGTGCTGTGTTGTTTCTTTCTCCAAGAGTGAAGTCTCACAGCATGGCAGTAGCTTTCCCTCATGTCAGCTTTGGACATGCTTCACATAGACACACATGCAGACACACAGGGCAGGAAACATACACCACACACACAAGTGCAGACAGACCAACACACACACACACACACACACACACACACACACACACACACACACATACACCCTTACACTATAACCTAACACCCCCATAAGCGCCTCTTCTGCATGCCTCTGCCATAACTAACTGGATTAGTCAGCCACAATCGATTTGGCACATGCTATCAAAACCAGACAGCCAATCTCTTCTCCACCGTCCATCTCAGCGTCCCGCTCTTCCCTCCCCTTCTCTTCCCTCCCCTTCTCTTCCCACCCCTCATCTCCTCTTGTCTTTTGCTCCATGCATGCTTTCCTCACTCCATCTGTCCCCCTCCCCTCCTCTTCCTCCATCCCTCCTTTCTTCTTTCACCAGCACTACTGCCCCACTCTCCCTCTTTCTCCACTTCCTCACCCCTCATGTCCCTTTTGCCTTGTTCCATTCTTTTTCTCTTTTGTCCCAACACAAACTATCAATCCAAGCAGCCACACTCTTGTTTTTAATCCCCCTTTCATTTCCTGGTTCCTCCTCTCCTTTCCTTTCGTCAATGCTTTCATTACTCTTTCCTCTTTCTTTAACTCATTTCTCTACCTGTTTAAGCATTTTCACACATCTATGCATCCTTACTTTCCTTTCGCCTTCCTCTCCTCCACCTGCGTCATCTTACACCTGTCCTCTCCTCTGTCTACCTACCTTTTAAAAAACTCGTCCTCCCTCCCTCTTTTCCGTCCCCTGTCCTTCACTGTGACTTCCCTTCCCGTTCTCCATCCCTCCATGCCAGTGTTCCACTGCTTCCTTCCTCCTCACCACACATTCATCCATCCTTTCTTTCACTTCAGCAGCCAAATCACTCTCTAACAGATGCCGCGCTCATTCAGGCGGTGTCCCAAGTGTATGAGTTTGTGTTTGAATGAGTGTCTGTTGTGTCGGCGTAATTATGCATGTGTGTAAGGGAACTTGTGTGGGCATGTGTGCATGTGTGTGTGTCTCAGTGGAACAGGCCTGGCCAAGGCTAATTGCTGCCTCCTACCTGGTGGTGACAGGCCTAATCAATGATGATGAGCTCACTGTTAGTCTCTCTCTCTCACTCACTCTCTCTCTCTTTCTCTCTTTCCTCTTTTGGCAGAAAAATAGATAGACAGCCTCCAGTCCCCCATTATGGGTTGTTTTTGGAGAGAAGAGGATGATGACGGGGGGGAGGAGGGGGGGGAGCGAGAGGGAGAAAGAAGGACAAGGCTTTTCATTTCAGCTCTCTCCTCTTAAGGGGACAGCATGGGAGCAAAAATTGGCCAGAGTGCTTGAGGGGTTGAGGTACACAGGTTGCAGCACAATGGTCCTAGTTACCGCCTCTCAAATAGTGAAGAGGCCAAAATGATTGGATGAATGAATAAATGAATGAATACATTTCGTTTCAGGATGTTTTGGGGGCAAGGTGACGAGATGGGATGAGATGGGATGAGATGGGGGTTTACATGCATGCATGCATGTGTGTGTGTGTGTGTGTGTGTGTGTGTGTGTGTGTGTGTGTGTGTGTGTGTGTGTGTGTGTGTGTGTGTGTGTGTGTGTGTGTGTGTGTGAGACAGACTGTGTGTCACTGGCTTGAAGGGTATGGCTATCCAAGCACTGCCTCTTCTGGCCCAAAACTGCTTGAATCTTGAATTAGAATAATGGCATTTGGCCTCAACAGTACCATAACAGATGTGTGTCTGTGTGTTTGTGAGTGCATGTACTGTAAGTACATATGAGCCTGATTGCAAAGTAGCTACTATGTGTGTGGATGATGTGACAGCCCAAAATAACCCCACAAACAATACAATTGCCTGGCTTGTATGGAGGCACATAATCACTATTTTCTCTCTCTCTCACTGTAAAACACACATATTGCACATATACACTTGTATACACATAATTGCATGCATCTAATATGTTAGAACATTTATGTTTTCACATGAGCTTCTCCATAAGGGTCAGAGGTCAATGTCATAATAGGGACATAATCAGGGGACAAACATGTGTAAATTGCATTAATTAATATATTTCAAAAAATGTTTTAAATTGAAACCCAAATCCAAATAGTTTCATTCATTATGTTGACTACCAACAAGCTTATTCTTGAGCTTCCCAGAACTTCACTCACAGTTTTACACCTTTATACTTCACCAGTGTTATTTGAAAGTTCTCTATAAGCTTAGTTTTTTCCTTTTTATGTCAAGTGCAATAACATTTGATAGCCAACTTGATGTTTCCTGGATTTTTAAAAATGGTTAAAAGCAAAAATAAACACCATATAATGATGGCAATGTGTTGTAAATAGCTAACGTTTTGGTGTGTAAATTTGTGTAGGGCAATAATGAGTCTCCTGCATATCCCTTCAATTCATGTTGCACGTTGTTATGCATATCTATTGATGCATGAGTCTTGCCAAAATCCTATCCTACAATTCTCTTAAAGTGCAGCGCAACATAACTTTTTATGCTTATCCGGTATGCTTATCTGAGAGGCATGATACAAATCATTAAACATCTAATCAGAGATGGGACATTTTTTACCTTGACAGCATATTTTGTCATTTCTAGTCTAATTATTTTGAATTTGATTGATTGACACTAGATTTGTGTTTAATGCCTTTTAGGGGAAGATTTTTAAGAAAGCAAACATTGATAATTTTCCCCCCAAAAAAATATATATGTACACAATATCTGGATATTACATTAAAATGAAGCATTAACCACACATTTGATACATTCTATTTCCTATACACCCAACAAAGGCAACCAGATTCTTAGATTTTTTTACTTCTCCAGTATCTCATCCCCACCATAAAAAAAATAAATAAATTCCATTCCCATTTTTAAACACATTTTAAGATTAAGATGTTTAGACCTTTAAAATGATAGCCATCAAAGCTTGTATACCTGAAAGAAGTGTTAGGCCTCCTGAAAGTTTCATCATGATGGATTTGGCTAGAAGCTCTTGATCCAAGTATATCTGCCATGTGTGTGGTGGTGCTCTCTCTCTCTCTCTCTCTCTCTCTTTCGCTCTCTCTCTCGCTCTCTCTCTCGCTCTCTCTCTCTCTCTCTCTCTCTCTCTCTCAGACCACCTTCCATTTTCTTACATATCCCTTTTGCTTTCTGCGGCTTGTCAAGTATGGGCAGGATTCACATGGATGGCTATCTTTAAGTATAGGCCACCCCTGCATATTGAGGTATTATCTGGCCTCTTTGAATCAAAGGTTATAGGAGATTGAATAGATCTCTATGGAGTGATTCGGTGGAAATCTTTAATTTATATTCCAAACACTCTCAGTTGGAAGAATATTACTCATTTGGTGTGTTTAGTTTTAGTATGAAGAAGTGTGAATGTGGTATGTGGTGAGAATGCATACGTTGGAATTTACATGTTGTTTTTTACTGTGTTACTGATTTTTTGGGCTTTTCTTTGTATGTTAACGTGTTATGTTAATCAATTGTTTTTTTTTTCTTTTGCAAGAAATGGGGCTACTCAGACCTTTGTGCTGTCTGACATAACCGTGAAATATTTCTATTCTCACAGATGTAATTAGACAGAGATTATATTTAGAAGACAATTGAAAAAATATATACAAATAAGATTCATAACAGATTATATACCACAGTATAGGGCATTAGTTGCTGTCCCTTCTGTAACATTTATTACTGTTTTAAATAGGATGATTAATGTCCCTCCAATGGAAATTAATCATTTTTTAGACCTAGAAGCACACAAAAATAATGTTTATGACCTAATCAAATATATGACTGTGGTTGTAATAAAAAAAAAAAAATCATAATTTCCCCAGTGCATGATATTAGAGACACATACTCTTGAAATCATAATTTCTGGTTTGTGTATGAATTATGTGATTATGTCTTTGAAGCTGGCTTGCAGATCATCAGGTAATTTAGGAGAGGCCGGGCGAGAATAGTAAAAAGATGGCTTCATCTCTAAAATGCAAACATGCTAATATGGCAACACAGTAAAATGATTAGGTAAGACAACTTACATTTTCATGCTATATTAATATTCTGCATAATGATCATTTATCCCTACACTATGGGGGGAGAAACCTCTCATTTGAACTGTTATGGTGGAGCATGGCTATCATCAGTTAATGCATGCTTTTTAACATAGTATCAATGTCAAGGCAGAGCTGTTTATTTTTCTGCTCCACTGTGACACAGACATGGCTTTTACTTTGTTTTTATAACTCTTTAAATTAATTTATTTGTCTGAATTTACATTTTGTTCATATTGTATGGTCTAGTTTTACACAAGGGACATGGTTAGGTAAAGAGTTACAGGTGCTTATGGTAGTTTGGGCCAATTCAAGGTTATTTTTACATGTTTCTAGAAGTATAAGAGAAGTATAAGAGAATATTATCAAAGTCAAATGTCTTAAATAATAATAGTAGTATTATAATAATAATAGAGGAATATCCAAAGCAACACAACAATCATGCACACAGTACATGTTGGAAACAATGGCACAAAACATTATATATATATATATATATATATATATATATATTGCTTGTAGATTTTGTCAGCAATAAAACCACAGGGAGGTCAGTGGAGCAAATATGTACACATCTGCAGAGGACATGATGTGTGCATGGGCACATTGGGAACATTTAGGCCTTAAGGGATGTTTTAGATTGTCCATGACACTTGATTTACCAGCTTAATCTCTGCAGCCTTTCAACAAAAATGCTTTGACAATATTAGATGTGGGTATGGCTTTGTATATTTCCATGGCCAATTGGATCTTTCCATTACTGTGAATCAGCAGGCATAAGGAAAAAGTATATAGTGGCGTTTCGCAGCAATCCTCCCACAGGACACAAACCTTCCTCCCTTTGGCTGAAGATACAAGTATCAAAGGGAAAGGAAGGGAAAAGGTAAATTGGTCCAAATAAGAATTTGAAGTGCACTCTATTCCCATACATTTCACTGAGCTATTTCTGATGTGTGTAAAGTTGATGGTTGAAGACATTGACCGCAATGAAACAGGCCTTCATAGGAGTACTGGGTCTCCTCAAATATTACATTATGGAACACTCCGGTGATAATAAAACTTTCCTTTTTGCTCTCACAGCAATAACAGAATCTAAACTGCACCGCACATGAAAGACCACAGCAGCGGCAGGTCCATCACACCTAATTGATTCTACTATGTCTTCATTTTCAAGGAAAACCGTGTTGGGCCGGTGAGAATGAGAGAGGGCTTGATTTATGAAACACAGAGATGTGGGTGTTGCAGAAAATGTAATCTCGGAACAAGCCCCAGCACTGTGGAGATAAAAGCAAAAAAAAGAAAGGAGAGGTTTGTACTTAAATGTATTATGTTTATGGCTTGTGTCTCACATGCGACAATGTGTGTTTATGTGTGTGTGTGTGTGTGTGTGTGTGTGTGTGTATGTGTGTGTGTGTGTGTGTGTGTGTGTGCGTGCGTGCGTGCGTGCGTGTGTTCATGTCACTGAAGCTTTTCATACATACAGTGGCCTGAGGTAACATAACCTTGAATGGCTATCAAACGGAGATACTAATGATTTACAGAGCTGTTTACCAAACCATCCCCAACACGCTGACCTCCTCTGTACTGCATGTGTGTTTGTTGGTTTTACTCATCTATTTGCATGCATGTGCATCAGTGGCAGCTGCTGGTCTTTCAAAGAGGGGAAGCTCATTTTCGGCCAAAATCAGGTCAACAATATTAGCATTGTCTGCCATCTTGTGCAGTTTGCTAGCTGGCTAGTTCACCCCTACAACACTAGCCTAGCCTACTGTATGAATGAAGGAAAGATCTAACGAAAAAATATTAAACTCGAAAAAGGAAATGTGGGAATTAGGTTAAACTGAAACAAGGAATGTGGTGTATAATTGTATGAAATGTATGATGAAAATTGGCTAGCAATTTCGCCAAGCAAATACCAAGAAATAGGTTGCATCAGTTTGTCTTTCGCCTACACTTGCCAAATCTGCGGTGGGACTGAGCTTGAATAGCTTCGGTGACTTTTTATAGTACAAAATCGCTGTCAAGTCAAAAGGAGATGCAGTCTTTCGACAGACCTTCCAATCATTACGCAGAAGCCCAGAGTCCAGGAGGGCCCACTCCCCATACATTTTTTTTACATTTTAGGGGGAGCCGAGCTTCCCTTGCAGTCTTAAAGAAATCGCGACTGATTGATCTTGTGTTTGGAGAAACCATTTACAACAATAACAGTCAATGAACTTCAAAATGAATGAAATAACTGTGTTGCCTGCACAGAGATATTGTTTGGCCTCTGGCTAAGACCCAAAAGAGCCTCTAATAGAGCTAATAAAAAAATGGAATTGTCAGACTCAGTTAACATTTCATGAGGTGCCATAGTTAAAGTTAATAAACAAATTCCATTTCCACATATGAAAGGTTTGAAATACTGTACAGTATAGTTAACAGTTAATAGTCTTGAGTATGTTTTTACTGTAACAGAAAGAACATCAAATGTGACATTTGATAGTACAGGTATATGACAAGGTGATGTTTGAAAGAGATTGATAAAATAGAGGAAGTAAAAAGTGGGTCTAGTTTAGGCCAAGGGGGTAAGCCAACTTCCACACAGCATACCTCCTATGGCGCCATTTTGATGGTAACAAGCACTCACCCGCCGTTAGCATTCCATTGACTGCCATTCATTTTGACGTCACTTTGAACAGCGAATAACTTTACATCTGAAGCGTTTAAAGACTCTATTTGTCCATTGTTTATTTCTAAGGAAACACGACAATGTATAAAAGGCTCCATTACCTTGTACCTCACGTTATGGCCCCGTAGCAGGTGTTTTGTAAAAATAGGCTAACGATTGTGTCATAACCACGCGACTTACTGTCGCACTGTAGACAAATTAACGTACAGTACAGAAGAAGCTTGCAGGCAGTTTCGACTTACATTAGCTGTTTAAGTTTAATTACTAATGTTAACTAGCATTTTAGTTAGCAATAATTAGTCTGTGCCTATGTTATCTCCTTACATATACCTACGCTCTCTGTCTCTGCAAGATTCGGAATGATTGAGATTTTTCTTGGCACAGCTACCAGAAGACTTAACAACTTTCAGACAGGTTGCTCACGTCACATCTACGTCGGCAAGCTCAGTTTGCAGCTGCGCAGTAACGCTCAGCCCTCACCGGAAAAGTGCTTCTAATATACTTCACTGGTCTCCATCCAGAGCAACGGGATCTGTTGGTCCATGTATTTAACTGTCTATGGTTTAGGCAGGATCATGGATTCAAACTGAGAACTTCCAGGCTATCTTACAGTAAGTACTGCTACCACCCCCCTCCCACCTCCCACCTCTGATACACTTCCTCTGGCTGTGCTTTGTATGACGGAGACCAATAAAGCCTAAAGTACAGACAGCTACTCTTTTTCAACTCAGCATTATGCCATAGGAATCCCGCACCTGCTTTCAAGTCCTCTTCCTCTGTCCTCTCTGCTGGGCTCAGCCTGTGTGTGTAGTGTCCGGCTGGGGGATGTGATAACGCAGCCTAAGCCCAGTCAAACAAGCTTAATTCACCCTGTGTCAGAGAAAAGCTTCAGAATCGTCCATTTTATGGTTTAAAAAAAAATCTGAATAATCATTTGGCTTCCAGCAGTGAGGTGGGACATCATCTGAGGCAGAAGATTCTCTCTCGCTCCCTTTCCTTTTGCTTTCATTTCAAATATGCCAGGCTATTGGTCTTGTTCTTTGGTTTGGCTTATTTCTTTGCAGAAGTTCTCTCTTGTTCTCTAGTTTCAAACTTTATTTTTTATTTTTTTTATTTTTCTGTCTTTCTTTCTCTCTCCCTGTCTTGTATCGACTTGCAGATATTAAATAAGGGATAAAGCTTTGGCTGGCCTTTGCCAGCAGACCCCAGCCTTGTGAATCCTGTCTGCCCATCAAATAATAGTAAAATGAATTCCTCAGCATTTGATTAAGTCATGTCAAAAGGCCAATGAATAAACTTCTGTGACACCAAATCCCTCTGTGCCAGGAAATTGGAACTACATTTATTTAATTTTAACAGGAGGTTTTATCCCCACATTGCCAAACCGCTTCTTTGTTAATTTGGCAGGGTTGTGCTTTGTAGAATCAGAGGATGTGTTCCTTTTTTGATAGGGCCTGAATCGTTATCCTTATTAAACTCTGGTCTGACCCCTTCCACCTTATTATGGGGTGGATGTGTGAAGTTCCAGAGTGTAGCCACTTTGAAGATAAAGTTTACAAAATATCTAAAGTAGCCTACATCAATTACATCTAACCCATCAATGGAAAATACTGAGTATGTGCTTGGTCATTAGTATCTGACATTTGTTCTACACCATGCAACCACTTATTATATGGTACTTAACAGAGGAACTATGCTAAATCAAAAATGTTATAATCTGTGGCAATTTTAATCATATTCAATACATTTTGACAAAACGTGTGTTTGAATCTTTATGAAAATTCATCCCACAATCGTTTTTATTGTTCTTACATTAAGATAATGATGCACTAATTGGACACTGGATGAAATTGGGTAGTGTAATATATAATTATGTAAGACCTAAATCTTTCAAATTGTGGTCCAAATCACATCACAATCAATTGAACCCATTCTATTTATCACGGCATCTCTTTCTAATAAATGTGAACACTTTGTGAAACCTAATGAATTATTTCACAATGTTCAAGTCCGTCTGAAAATAGCATTTGCATGCCCACATGTGCACTGAAAGAAATTGTGTTCACTGACCATACTGAAAGATACCACCTCTCAAAAGCCACAGACAATACAAAAATGCATCCTACTGTTCAGCAAAAGCTAATATAAGGCTTCAGCAGTCTGAGTTACACAAATCAAGTGGGGATCTTCCAAAGTTGCAGTCTTTTTAGTATGAAATCCCTCTTTGTGTTACGATCCCTCGGCTGTGGCTCAGCAAGGAAAAACTCAGGAATTTCATACTTTAAAAGACCGTGAATTCGGAAGATACCCATCTCATATCTTAAGCTGAACTTCAAATGCATTTTAACAAATAACATTGACTGTGGATTTTGTCCCCCATCACTTACATTTAAATCGATTTATGAAGGGATTTCTTCAGTCACTATGGACATGAGGAAGGATTATAGTGACCAATTACTCTTTCAATGTGGCCTTCATATGAACATGTGAGTATTGTTCTAAGATAGACTTGAAATATCAGGAAATATCAGTGATAAACAGGAAAAGGGAATCCAACAATTCTTGTCTTGTTGCCAGTTGCACCCAAAATTCATATGCATTATGATGACAATCACACAGACCTTTCCTACCATTACACTACACTTTCTATGTCTTTATAAAGTACTATCTTAAAGCCATATCTGTACAGTACAGTAATAAATTTGTTATGTACTTATACACATATACATATTTTAGAAAAATCGGTATTTAACTTTTACTAAAGTACTTTTCATTATGAGTATTGCACTACATCTTAAGTTGCATCTGTTACAGAGGAAAACCAAAAGTTACATGATAAAACAAACGTAAGGTTCATGAGAACAGGCTGGATAAAATCCTGATAAACAGTGTGAGAATTGAACGACAAAATCAGCAGTGTCTCTGGCCACAGGAGGGCTGAGCTCCATGTCCAGAAAGGTGACGCCTTCAGAAAAGGTGAGTACAACAACAAACTCAGTGATTGTTGTGACAATGTACAGAGAAGAACATAAAAACATAGCATTGCGTGTGTGCGTTTTGTGGTGTGTATAAACTGCAGGCTCTCCTTTTAGCTTTTTAATATTTGTGTTTATGGGCTGCAGTCGCTGTGGAGTTTATATTGTGTTTCTAAACAACTCTGTGTTGTCTGCCTTGGTGATGTTTTACTCTGATGTTGATTGTATAAGAAGTGTCATACGTTTTACTTGATGTGGCTTAATATTGATTGTTCCATCCGTTGCGGCATCCATAGAGTTATTGTTGATAATTTTTGTTTAATTGTCTGTGTTTTGTCCTCTTTTCTGGTTAATTCTAGTAAGGCTACGGAAAGGAAAGCTGTGTATGTGTATAACTAATAATCAGTTGTGAGCACAGGCTGCAAAGTGCCCTGCTATAGAAGATTCATTTATTGTTGGTTTGGACAAAATGGCTTAATGGCATGATGTTGTTCTGCAGTAACCTTTGATGAAAATGTTTTTAAATTAACAGTACTTTTACTTGAGGATAATATTCTCTCTTCCAATCCCTGATACAGTCTACTGTGTATCCTGTTCTCTTGTGCCATGCAATTTGCCTTAGAAACCGTGACTGCTGCAAGCATAATGAGCTTCAAATTTGTGACCAGAATATCAAGGAAACCCCCAGATTTGTAGGTGCATGTGTTCAACAAAGATACATCTGTATTTTTTTCTAAAGAAGCAGTCAACCAGACCATTTTCAAAGTTAATAAAAAAGTGCCTGTACATATATAACGCATACACAAAATACAGTACATGGATAAGAGCCATTTTGCAAAGCCACAATCCTTATTAATTAATGCATGTTAGATTACAGGGCTAACCTCATCCTTTGCCATGAAGTCAGATCTACAGATAACTGAGCAGTGAACACAAACACTCACTGTCATGTTCAGAAGCAATAGAATTGAAATATCAAGCGCTTGTTATTGCACTCTGTGTTCATTAGCGTCTACACTGATTAAATTATCTGAGGCTACATTGTTGTTCAATAATTAGCTTATTAGCATGGAAACCACAGCACTGGAAGGCCAAGCAATCAGGCCAACAATTAGCCATCAGCATAAAGACAGGGAGATTGGGGCCATGCGGCAATGGCAGCTTATGACAATAGTGGTCAACTCATTTCCATTACAATCAATTAGTGCCTGGCCTAATTTGATCTAATGGAAAAGGGATCATTAAGCAACGAAGCAATGTGAAAAACAAAAAGGATCTGTTTGAGTTCATTCACATGAAGAAATAGGTTACTTCACATGAAAGGGACATTTGAATTCACTATTTCTAGAAGTCAGAGTCTGCCTGAGGTTTCTTTCTGTTAAAGGGAATGTATTCCTTGCCACTGTCACACCAAATGCTTGCTCTTGGGGGTAATTGTTGGGTCTCTGTAAATGAAGGCAAGGCAAGGCAAGGCAAGGCAGCTTTATTTGTAGAGCACAGGTTACTGTTGTTCAGCAACAGGGCAATTCAAAGTGCTTTACATAAAACATTAAAGAGCAGTTAAAAACGATAAAAACAAATTAAAACGTTAAAGAGCAGTTCAAAACGATTAAAAAAATAAATAAAAAGAATTAAAAACAGATAAAAGACGAGAATAAAATTTACAGTGCAGTATAAGAACAAGTTAACCGAGTCCAGCTCGGGCCTCCCAGAGGACTTATGTTTTCTGTTGCAACTCAGGTTCCAAACATGGCCTCCCAGAGGACTTAACCAGTTCCAAACTGGGCCTTACAAAGGACTTAACACTTTAAAGGACCTTTAAAGTTAAAGGGGTGATTAAGTGATTATATAGGGTATTTTACACTGTTGTTTAAGGTCTCCTAATAGGGTATGTAACATTGGTTGGGCTGAAAATTGCCCGAATGCTATTTTATTAGGCCCTTAACTACCCTGTGAATATGGCTGTATTTGGAACAAGAGCTTTTCTTCCAAATATGGTATGCTCATGAATATTTAGATGAGCTGTGCACTGATTGGTTTGAGCAAACCACATAGAAACACATTGGAGACTAGACAGCAGGTCTCATATTTCAGACACTGCAAAGTTACACATTGTTTGTCGGGCTATTTCGTTATTAAATTCACTTCTGAGACTTTTTAAGCGAGAAATCAATGGAAAATTGATGGCTAATTGCAAATTTGGTAAGACGTGTCGGACTTTAGCTAGGAGCTCCACACAGTCTGACGAAAGCCTCCATACCCAGTGAAAAGTCACCGTTTCCCTGGGTACTGGACTACTGGAATACTCGGGGCTGGCTGCCAGCTGCTGGCATAACTAGAGTAGCTATATTTACAGTTTTAATTTTTTTTAAGTATTTACATTTCATCACGCCACTTATATAACATCTACCCCAAGGTCTTCTAAAGCTAACAATGGTGTCCGATTTCAATTTAATTAATTCTTGTGAACATTAGGGGTTTCGTTAGCTGCGACTGTCCCTTCAATCCTATGTGTACAGATCGTGGCTAGTTAGCATCATTTTATTTTATTTTATTTTATTCATTTTATGAGTATGTTTACAGTTGGAATTTCATCACGCCACTTATATAACATCTACAACGGTGACTTTGCGCGGGTATGGAGTGCCGTGGGCTGCCAGCCGTGACGGAGCTCCAGCTACCTCACAGCAGGCCGGGGTCTGTGAAGGAAGGCAGGCCGGGTGGCGAGGCAGCAACACAGGAACTCCAACACACAGTCAGACAAAATTTGTAATTAGACATCAATTTTCGTAAAACGGCCCATATTTGACCTCTACACAGTTGATTTCTCGCATAAAAAAGTCTCAGAAGTGAATTTAGTGGTAAAATAGCAGATGAACAATGTATACAATTTCTGAGATCTACGCGACCTATTCAGAAGACTAAGCTGACCTCAGATCAGTGGAGTAGCCTATGTAAATGTTTGGGCGTGACAAAGATAGAGACTAGAGCCAAATGAGGAGGAGCGGCCGAGTTGACGTCAACTAGGCAGCTCGTTGAGATTTGCCTGTTTTCAGAGGCAGTTTCAAATTGTGAGATTTGCAGAGGAAAGAGGTGTCAATGGGATTTTGAGGTTCTATGTATGTCCTAGTTACCCACTAAACTGTCATTATTCAACTATGACAATGTAAAATCGGTTTTGCATTCAATCACCCCTTTAACTCTTTTTTTATTTGTTGTAGTTATATTGTCGAGAAATCTTAACAGATGTATTGACTGAGGCAGAAATTGTTGTATATTTCTATAATTTGTCCTTTGATGACCTGAGTTTCCAATCAGAAAAAAGACAGTTTGACCTGAACTCCATAAGAGTTTGGTTTAGACCTACTCTATCTGTAAAGTGTCCTGAGATAACTTCTGATTATTATGATTTGACTCTATGAATAAAATGTAATTGAAAATTTAAATTATACCAGTATTTCATTGTCATTGAATCTGCATGCAGACTGTGAACATGTAAACAAAGACATGTCTTATGGCTCAACATGTGCATTTGGTGTCCATATGTTGACCTAATACTCATTTTGTGATGTGCATTTCAGCTAACCTTGTCCAATGGCAATTTACATAAGTGATGTATTTTATTATTATGTATTTTTCTTGTTAAATGCATATTCTGGGTAACATGCCAACAGAAAATGTGCAATACATACTGTGCATTTATTTTGTTGGTAAATTCATTAATTAAGTGTCCATACACAATGTTTTGATTTAAGTTTTGATTTAACTTTGACTTCATGTAAATGTATCTAGTGAATGTCAGATAGATGGTTTGTGTCTTCTTCTGTCTATGCACTTTTCTTGAAGTGTAAATCAGACTTGAAGCCATCTTCACTCTGTATGCCCCCAGCCTGATCATAACAGAAGTGCCAATTATTTTTTCATTGCCATACAGCCTCATCATGAAAACCTCACACACATCCACCTCACACCTAAAGTGGTTGAGTCATTCAGTATTGGTTTAAGGACTAGTGAACATTGCACAGACAAAATCACATCTCCGAGAGGCTCATTTCTGTGAGCCTGCCAGGTCGGCACTTTGTTGTTCATAATGGTGGTTGTTTTTTTGAGCAGCGGAACTGCAACAATACGACTTATAACATGCACATTATTGAGGCTTTTTATAGCAAGTATGGGCACAGAGAAGAAGAGTAGAAATATGCATAACCACCCCAAAGCATGGGCGTAAATCTGATCTAACAGTAGGGGGGGACAATAAACCTAAAATTTCAGAAGAGCAATTTTTGAAGGGGACACAAATAATACAGCCAATTATACTCATAGAGGACATGTGTACACAGAGGAAAGCCTTAATACTATCATTAGTGTAGCATGGAGACTGTACCATTATTCTTCTTTTCAGCGTTTCTCGATTCAATGAAAAAGCTGACTAAATTGACCAAAATATTCTTCTTTAAAACCATGTATTTATTTTTAAGTTGTTTACAATCAAGCCACAAAAATACCTTAAAACATAATGACTTATTTTTAAAAAGTGTCCCCATATAAAAGAAATACAATGCTTTTGTACACTTGTTAAATTAGCTGATCATAATGTAAATTAGTGAGCCACTAGTAAAGCTCATCTACTTACCCTGACAGCCACACACCTCCAAAAATATGAACTAAGCTCAACACACTTACCTGAGACTCTACACCTGACTGTCCCTGGTCTCCCTGTTCCTCAGTTCTTTCTGTCTCCTTTGCCTGTGACATAGTGATGTTAGTATTTCCATAAGCACCCATTCTTATAAAGATGTTACAAAATTGTCTTGATATGAGGACTTGTACTTACTTGGCATTTTGGTGTAAGCCTACTGAAAAAGGATCTTATGTCTGTTTTTCATTTCTCTGTCATTTTATCTGGGCAACAACAACACAAATCTTTAACGTCAGATGTCTAAATATGAGTTCATAGGTTCACCATACGGTCATATTATAATTATAAAATGATCTTGCGTCCTCCACATAAATATTAGGTTTCTTCTGGGACAGAGGATATATATTTAACTGATCTGCCACTTAACTTCATATTGAGCAAAACACAACTGTAGATCTTCAATATTAACCCTAATATCAGTTCACACACATAACGTTAGGCTTATTGCCGTGGTAACGTTAGTTGTAGTGGGTGCATTTCTATCCAACAAGCTATTAAACAAACTAGGCTACATTATATTACACTAACATAGCGAACATTTTGTCATGACTAATTCATGAATTACTCAGCATCATTTCTACTTGAGAAAAGAAAAACTTCATCCGAAACTTTGCCTTGAAACGCATACTTACTACATACCTGTCACTACCCGATGTGACTGTGAGTCTAGTGCAGATCCTGACGTACAGCAGGCAGTGGACCAAACCACTGTGAGGCAAGAGAGGGGGAACTCAAAATGTTTCTAAACTTAAAAAGCATTTTTGGGGGTTTGTATTGTTTTACTACTTACACAGATATTTTAAGTATACATCATTATGTTATTTACAATACACAGCATTGTTTTAATGATATTTCTATGGGGGGACAACCCTTAGATGGGGGGGGGGGTCCTGACCCCCCCGACCCCCCTGGGATTTACGTCCTTGCCCCAAAGTAATCAAAAGTCTCAAAACAAAACAATATCTACGTAACAAAGCTTTGTACTGTACATCACAGTTTTTTATTAAACTCACATGAAGGTTCATGCAAATGTGTTACGCTCGGAGGTACAGCCAGCACATATCCCAATCTTCTGCTGATTGTGAAGGATGTGTGATGACGCGCTATACTAATTTCGCAACCAAGGCATTTACTAGGCCCAGGGTGGAAGAAATCAATAGAAAATCAGTTATCTTTGAGAAAGCAAAACAAGCAAGTCTCTGCATCTTCTATCTGAGTTTGTATGTGGCCTCTATACATCTGCATGTGACAGTTTCACTATTCCAGGAAAAGAAAATGGGATGCATCTTTGAAAAGATGCGACAGATACTGTTTTAAATATATAAACTATCAAGCTCTATCTCAAGTCAGCCTTTGCTGGTGCTGTAAAGTCAGCGTCATTGCTAATGTTTCTCCATAGGTGGTTTTGTGTGACTAAAGAGAAGATTAAAGCTATAGTGAACACAGCCCCCACGTTCTTTCAGAAGTAATATACCATTTGATTTTACTTCAGTATGCCAGCACACATAACTTTTCAACCAACACAATTTTTGGGGGGCGGAGGGTTTGGCCTTTATTGACAGGACAGCTTAAGACATGAAAGGGGAGAGAGAGGGGGAAAAACATGCAGCAACGGGCCGCAGCTGCTGCGGCAAGGACTGAGCCTTTGTACATGGGTGTCACGCTCAACCAGGTGAGCTACCCAGTCCCACCACAACTTTTTTTTTGTATACTTGACCCTCAAGAACCTTTTCATTCTTTGTTACGGCAACACACAGAGAGGGGAAGGCGACGGACATCTGGCAAAGGCAATGGACCTTTTTCACAGCAGACATTTTGACTTGTCATAGTAGGAAACAGCTGAAATTGATAACCTTAACAATGGCTCAATTCCATCAAGTGTCTCAGTAAGCTATTTCAGTGAGTCAGCATGCACAACACCAGGGCCTCTCCTAAGTGGAATGCAGCCATCATTAATGGTTTTGAATACACCTGTGCTTTCCCTACTATGACATGTCAACATGTTTGCCGTGAAAAAGGTCTATTATCCTGGAAATGTCGTTGATTCAGACTAGTATACTGCCAATAAGTGGTTGTCAGTTATCGTCAGGACAGAGTACTGCTGGACACCTATCAGTTAGTTGATTCATTAATGGTATTCACATGGCGGCCCAGGTGTAAATCATTCTCTGATTAGACGGCATGTATAGAAAGTAATAGGGATCCTGAACACCTGGATGGAAAAACAGCCCTAAATAAATTAAAGAAAGTGTATTATACTGCCCTATGTTGATAGTTACTTGTCTGAATTATAAGTAATTAGTTTATTAAAATGATGTCTAGTAAATTTAGGATGTTGTATTCATAACTGAAAAAAATCACAGCTCCTTGCTTTGACTTTTCCCTGTCTTTCAAGTGCTACTATATAATATAAACATCCTCCTTTCTACTCCACCATCCCAATAACTTGCTCGGGCTGAGAGTTCTAGCAGCATAGCTCTTTTCCCTTTCTGCTCCTATCAGTTTTTGAACAGGCAGGCCCTCCAGATGTTCTCGCCAACAACATCTATCAGCAGCTTGTGTGAAGGTTTCAAAGAGGGCAGGATTATGAGAATAACAATGGAGGGACCACTTGGGTTGTGCACACTGGAGATTACCAATACTCCAAACACCTTTACACATCAATATGAACATGCTGCAAAGTTATTAAACAGGTAGTTTGTTGGTTATTCAAAATGCCTGGAGATTTGCATCACACAAACCATATTGTGTGAGCAGAATAGCGTCTAAAGGTGCGGTCAGACCAGAAATGGCAGGGTGAAATTTGCATGCAACTGAAAATCTGACCTTCATTTAATCAGGATGTTGATAAAACCATTTTATAAGAGTGTCCTCTTTCAAGGAGGGACTGGAGTTGTTGTGGTCAATGTCTTGCCAGAAACTATTAGCATTTCACAAACTTGTGATTTATAAAGTATGATAAGACAAACAGTTGATTTTGCTGTCATTGTCCTCTATCCATGTCCCAGGCACTAAATGTGAGCAAACAAACAGTCTTTGTATTCTGCATGTATTCCTTTATTATGTGATATAGAAATATGTCATATATATATCACAGTGACTTCCTGAGCAAAGGTCGACCCCAGGCCACTGTCAATATTCATACAGAAACAAAAACAGAAATAGACAGAAACATGCATGCAATCACTCACATATACATTTGATGAATGCACACAAACAATCTTCCCTTCACATCTTAAAATGTCTCTCACAAATATGCACCATAAACACACAGCACATTGCAACAAGCCCTCTCAGTCATCTGAAATGTGCACAAGCAGCAAACAGTAAAGACAAGAGAGGTGTGTGGGGGCACTGCTTGGAGTCATCCAAAGGCCAGTGGAGGGATTGATTGTCTGTTGGGTGGAGGATTACAGATTCCTGTGTTCAGCCTCCCACAGTCCAATTGGGTTTGTTCTGCCATGGCTAGATTATGGAGCTACTGTAAGTCTGAATGCATTATGTGGTCACAGTTTATGTGTGTTAAGAACACCCAAATGACACCTCAGCAAAAGATTTAAGTCTGTGAGCAGCAAGGTCACACACACACATCTGTGGATCTGCTCACACACAGCACAACATCATAAGCACACACATTGACACTTTTGGTAGATGCATTAATGCGTATGCTCACACTCTAACACACACACCTACGTGTTCACATTCACACAGCCTGTAAGCGGCTTAAGAAAAGGTGTATTGACTAAAGATCATTTCATATACACACACACACACACACACACACACACACACACACACACACACACACACACACACACACACACACACACACACACGCCATCATCAGAATGATAGAATATGGCAATATGGTTTTCTGTTTAATTGTTTTTGGATGAGGTGATCTATGGATATACAAGCTATATGTTTTGGCTACACAGACAATTCATTCAAGATACATGTATACTTTTTTTATTTTGATTATTTTGTTTAGTATTTAGTATTAGTTGTTCATAAAAAATAAAAATAAAAATAACAGCAGCAGTATTATTTAAGGCGCCACTGTCTGTGTAAAATATAGGTTCTGTACTTTCACCACAAACATAAATAACAGTTGCTGTGATATGAGCCGTACTGGTAAATATTTCTTTGATGAGCTTTCTCAGCTCACCACCGGCCACAAGTCAGAAAAGCAAGGGACTCGTCTTTGTGATTTGATGCAATAGAAATGTGAAAAATGTTGTAGCCAGAGGACGGACACACACACGCACACACACACACAGTTTATCTCACCATACACATATTGTCCAATACGGTCCATTATGTGATGATACATTTCTATTTGCTTTTAAAAAGTAATTTCTTGTAAATATTAATTTTGTAATTTCAGGTAGCAATGCTTTCCCAGCATGGATATATATATTTTTTGGACTAAAAATCTTGGAACATGTTATTATAGATTTGCCATTTAGAGCAGTTTTGGTCACACCAGCCAATTCTTAACAAAAATAGTTAAGATCTAGACTGGGTAAACCCAGCCCGATCTGCCGGCAATTTGATTTCGCCCTGCAGCTCAGGCTGGAAACCTTTACGTTTATCTATCCTGATTCCGTTACATTTTTGCGGGAACCAATCACAAACTGGCTTATCCACCTGGCGCACTATTGGCGGGTTTAACACGATGACGATAGAGAAGCAACCAAGCAGCTTCTTGTTTACATTCAACATAGCGGCCACCGAAGCGCAGCAACTCAGTGATGCCGTTGTCGCTGCTACGTCACCCGGATCATTGGTCTGATTGGTTGAAGGACTATCCAATTGCGTACAGTCATTTGAACTATGCTCATTGATCACGCCTCTTGTGCAGTAGAAAATACAGAGCAGACTCCCCAGACTAATATTCAATCTTAAATGATTGAGCTTGGTCTGGTGATAGCCAGACTAGTTAAGATCGCAATTTGCCTGTTACTGTATTGTGTGTTGATGGTGCTAAGAGAATCAAAGTTTAAATACAAAAAGAATAGCAGAGTTCAAGTACAGCAGGGCAAACACCATTCTGCCACTCTTTGAATGGGAAAAGACAACAAGAAACAATAATCCACATTTGCCCTGAAATTATTCTCTTAATAATGTGTTAAAACGAAAGCTGAAGAAAAAAGTGAAGCAGCAAACGAAAACTGCCAGCATCCGCGTGTGATTCTCGAGAGCCCCACCGCCCAAGATGTGGCCCAGGACGTTTGAGCCGTGCTCCAAATTAGCAAGTCTCCACAGTGTAGGCCACACTTCAAGATAGCAAGACACTCATAAAGCATAGCCCTAATTGCTCTGTCACATCAGATACTGTGTCCCCAATGTACTTTATTGTCCTCTATTAAAATGTTAATATCATTCCAAGAAGTTTGCAATGATGTATCTCTCATTAGGGCCAAAACAGGCCACAATAACAAGAGGGAGAGCAATTAACTTAAACCACCTCACCTATAGAATTGAGGCCCATGCCAAATGGCTTTTATAAGAGAGAAGAGGAAAAGAAAGATGCCTCCCAATTTATTAAAACATACTATGTCCATTAATAACATAGGGACTGATTTGCATAATTTCGCATTCCCTTTCCATTAGCAAGCATTATGTTTCGAGTATTTCTTTACACCCCATGGGTTTTAGCCAGGGCACAGACCATGAATCTATGATAACTTTGACATCAATTTGCAGGCACTCCTCAGCAATAGGACATTTAGCATGGTGGCAGAAACTGTTTGTGTGGCTATTCACTATATGTTTCATTTCTGATTCCATTCTCTGAGTTGTGAATCTGACCTAATTATGTTTGTTTTAGCATAAGCATGTGTTTAAAAGGACCTCATTATTTAGAAAATAACTGCAGTCAAAGAAGAGAGTGGTTAATTAGAAATTAGAAACATGTTATGTGATTTCCTCTGATTTGCCACTCTTGCAAGTTGCCTTTGTATACAATGCCATTGATACAGTAGCTCCTGATCGCTCATTTAAAAGCAACTAAATGAATATCTGAATAGCGATTCAGTTCATTCAAAAAAGCATCCTTGTCTTACCAATGATCCACTACAAGACATACCCAGGTTCACAGAATAGATGTACAGGAGACATTTTACAAAAATGTCAAATCTCTAAAGTGAAAACAATAATTTAGTATTAGCAGTTTTTGTGCTCAGTGAATAAATAGTTGAGAATTTAGAGACTCAATTAAATTGTGGGACAGCAACAACTGTTACCTGACAGGAGCTTTGATTATTTGAAGCATCTACTATTATTTGAAGCCTAAAGATCTGTTACTGTATCAACCATCACCCATATGTGGAGTAGAATTGTGTCATGGTGAATAAATATTGCAAACCCTACTGCGATTATGGCTCTAAGGTAGTGTCTTGAGTCCTTCAGTATTACACAGCTTTAAATCAGAGAATTAATGTATTTATTTATTTACACATTGGAAATGCACTTTGAACAAAGCACTGGCTTGTAATGTGTTAGTGTCTTTGAAGAATCAATTATGTAGCTGAAGCTCAACGTTTTATAAAATCCACACACTTAAGGATCATTACAGGGATTTAAACACTTCATAATTAATCTATCCGATGATGATGCATATAACTGGTTTACCATGCAACTGCTTGAATGTTATATTCAGACTGTTCAGACTAAAAATTTGACACAGACACTCTACAGTATGTTCTCAGGCAACAGCTAGAAAACAAAGAAACAAAGCTTGGATGTGTGAGGTCTTCGAGAGACTACAGTCAATACCACTGACTTGTGTTTAAGTTTTAACAAATACACAGATGTGAAGTGAAATTCCAAATCAAGGGCATTCATTTTAATCTTACCGAAAGGTTACTAGCACTGTGACCAAAGAGGCCTTTGAGCAGGCTCTTCACTGCTGTTGGTGCCAGTAGCCATGACCCAGCTAACCTTTGCCAAACCCTAACCCTAACCCCAACCCTGCATGTGGTCTTCAGTCAATCTATGAAAAGAGTGAGAACTTTTCAGACAACTTTATATTTCGCCTTTCACTGTGATGAAAAATTGAGGGAGAGACCCATGGAGCTCGACACATAGGCTCTTCTGACATCTCCTCTCTTCTCTTTCTTGTTTTATCTTTCCTGTAAATCTCTGCCTACACTGGCTTACCACAATAGCCCCAGGAAGAATGGCTGTAGCATCTTAACAGACAAATAATGAAATAATCTCCTCCGTCCTACTCAATTGCCATGACATCATGGTGGCATTGAGGCCAGACAATGGACTGACTTCATAACTTTGCATGGATGTTATTTGTTTGGCAGCCTGAGGGGGGCAGACAAGACCTTTGGAAGCAGGCATACTGTAAAATAATTATTTCAGCACTTTTATGTTGAATGCAGAAGAAAGCCTTAATTTATCCCACTCAGTTCTCTTCTCAAGTAAATACATCAATATAATCTGACACCTCCTATCAATGTGCTATTAAAACATTTATTTTAATTATCATGTCATATAAGTCAGGGTTAGGGTTATGTTTAGTGATATTTAATGCTTACAAACTAATTTGTATTGGGCATGCAAGTATACAATGTTTAAATCTATCTATCTCATAGTGTCTCAGTGTGTGCTGCCTAAAACTCTATAAAACAATTCACAGTCTTGTTGATAAATTACTAATTTGAATTATTTATTTTTGTTTCTTCCTATTTCATTAGGAACCACAGTGAATCATCACACACCACTTCATTAATTATCTAATCTATGTATACATTGTGATGAAAGTTAAATCATATGTTATTTTATATCTCTCTATCATTTTCTTTCACAGTGTGACATAAAGTGGGCTCCCAGCTACTCAGGTGTCAGTCATACTGTAAGTGCCCTCACTAACCCAGCATGTTATGCCTTTATTCTCCTTTTTTATGTAATTGTAGTTCTGTCTTCCTCTTCAACCATAATGCTCCTACCAACACCTCCACTATCACCACACTCACATTTTCTTTTTTCCCCCTTACTATAATTATTGATCTGTCATTTCTATGTCATATAATGAACTATATTAACCAATCAACTGTCAAAGACTGAGGAGATGTCATGTGATTGCCCTCAGTGGCCAACAGGCACCTGCAGTGGAATAATTATGGTGATTACACTTCCTGGTGCATCTGTGTAGACCTGTTAGTCTTTTGTCAATGAATGACTCACTCAACCTCTGCACATTTGTGGTGTGTGCCTGCGTGCGTGCATCTGTGTGCGTGTGTGATATAGGACACAACATACAGAGAGATCAGCATGATAACACCTACAAACCCTGAGGTGATAACAGTATGCACAGAATATGTACTGTATGTGCATGCCATGTTTATTTTAGAAATGTTGTTTAAACATACATGTCCTGCGGTTGTAGGCTATATAAGGCCATGCACAAATACAATGTACAAAATGATAACACTACGGATGACATTTTTCAATATGGTACACAAAATAGTGAGAAGTTACTTAGGAACGTATGAAGAACGACGTGATCATTAATGAATTGTTAATGAGTAGGTCCTGAATCACTAGGACTGTACAGTGGATAATGATGAGTTACAAGAGAACCGACTGCGAGATGCTATATTAATGAATCATTGGGTAATGATTGGTTCATAAATATATGTGATTCAGAATCTTTTTATTCATGAGTTGTTGATGTTGTTGATGATGAACTATGAATCAGCCAATGAACAGTAAGACGAGTAACAACTCACTCATTACTTAAGCACTGGTTACTCTTTTTGTGCACCCCCAAGTAAAGTGTTAAATCATACTGAGTAGTTCTCTATCGTATCGAGACTATCTCTCCACCGTTATATATTCCATATGGGGATGATCCCCCTGAGGTCAGGTAAGTGGATACTTCTTTAAGACCAGCTTTCACGTGCAGCATTCACCTTTCAAATCGGCTTTCCCGGCCAAGCCCTAAAAAGCACCTGTGTTTGGAATCACTGATAGTTTGATCGGAACCGTCTCTGAGCGGCCTACAGCTGGAGAATCTTTTCACTCAGAGAACCAAGGTTTCAACCTAACCAAGCATCCCTCAATACTCCATTAACATCTGACCATTACTCACTAACACGTCGTACATATTAAGTATAATAAGTTCAATTATTATACTAAGCTAACTTGTGATGGGATATTGTAATATGTGTATTACTTATGTATGATTGGTTTAAAAACAATGACTACGGACAACCTGGGCAGCTCACCTGGTAGAGCAGGCGCCCATATATAGAGGTTTAATCCTTGACGCAGCAGCCGCAGGTTCGACTCAGACCTGTGGCCCTTTGCTACATGTCATTCCCACTCTCTCTCCCCTTTCATGTCTTCAGCTGTCCTACATAAATAAAGGCCTAAAATGCCCAAAAAATAATCTTAAAAAAAAGATTACATAATTAAATAGGAAGTCCGAATGAACCTTTGTTAGCTTTGCACAATATATCATAGACAGTATATATAATGGACCAAAAGATCCTGTTGCTCTGGACGGAGACCAGTGAAGGATATTAGAAGCACTTTTCCGGTGAGCGCTGAGCGCTACTGCACAGCCTTCAACTGAGAGAGACGATGTAAATGTGACGTGAGCAACCTGTCTGAAAGTTGTAAGTCTTCTGGTAGCTGTGCCAAGAGAAATCTCAATCATTCCAAATCTTGCAGAGATGGAGAGCGTAGGTAATTTATCTACTGTGCGACAGTAAGTCGCGTGGTTATGACACAATTGTTAGCCTATTTTTACAAAAACGTCTGCTACGGAGCCAGAACGTGAGATACAAGGTAATGGAGCCTTTCATACATTGTCGTGTGTCTTTAGAAATAAACAATGGACAAATAAAGTCTTTAAACGCTTCAGCTGTAAAGTTATTCACTGTCAAAGTGACGTCAAAATGAATGGCAGTCAATGGAATGCTAACGGCAGGTGATGGCTTATTAGCATCAAAATGGCACCATAGGAGCTACGGGTTGTTGACAGACACTTAACCCCTTGCAATATATAAAGTTAAATATCTAGCATTAAGTGTTCTTGTGTAAGTGTACTGTTGGCCAGGTAAACACACTGTAAAACATTACAGACCCATTTAGTTATGTCCACTTATTTCTTATTTTTAACTGAATGAGCTTATACAAGTTGTGGATTTTTAACTCAACTTTATTTTTATCGTTTTTGAAAGTTAAACTTGCATTTATTCATTGGGTCGACTATTTTAATTTTTTGTCAGATATGTATGTGTTAATTGAACTTGGGTATGTAAGTTAAGTTATCAGTTGAAAAAAAGCGGTTGTGTGTGTTGCAACAAAAAAGAGTTGCCTTTCTTCTTTCACGGCATAGTTAAAGCACGGACACAATAAATTAATTATACACTGCAGATAAGTGATGTAGCCTATTCAAATTTCAACTAAAATATAACACGTGTTGTGGCAAACAAGAAAGCACTAGTGCCACCGCTGGAGGGAGTACCTGTCAAAGGCTTGTGAATTGTGAATTTGGCTTTTCACTCTTCTCAAATTGAAATGGAAAGTACTTTTCAAAAGTCACACGTTTAGCTCTGCCCACATTTAGCCCAACCCCGATCTGCGTACTGCAGTCAGGTGCAATTGGTTCATTGGCTGGTCAATTCCCATGATGCAAGGCGGTAAATAGAGTGCTGCGAATCACATAATGAGTGACAAAATAGTATACATGTATACATATATATATATATGTATACATTTATACATATTTTGTCACTATCATGCACGCCTACAATCACGGATCATGCGCCCTGCATGTGTTTTTTCCTGCTTCCTCACCCCGCCTGCATTGAGTGCTTGGTGTAACGCGGTGTCCTCGTTATTACCGATCCTGATACATTCTCTCTCACTACCATGCACGCCTACAATCATGATATGTGCCGCTGCCTGGGGCCCTCCCCCCCACTCTGGGTGGCTGGGAGGAACACGGGCGTCCCATAATTATATCAATCATGTACTACCCTCACCAATCATGCATGCCTGCACTAACGGCTTGGGCCTTACAGCCAGCTAGGCCAAGTCATTACCATGGCAGGCTCCGTTATCAATATAACGGCTTATCTGATACAGTCTCCTGTCAGTGCATGAGAGAGACAGAGACAGAGAGGGGAAAAAAAGTTTAGCCTATGTTCCACTTGTGGGCTCTGGGTCGCAGGTGGCATTGACTACATCAGCTTCGACCTAACCCAATACCGTGGCTTAGAGGGCGAAGCCTATACAAAATAGAACGATAGTTACGTTATTGTAACTCCAGATTCTATGAGTACAGGCGTAGCCCTCTAAGATTCGGGCCACCTGCTCCGGTTACATTAGCTGAAGAAAAAGCTTATGTTGGGAGCAGAGCAACGGGTCCGCTCTGTTTATATACAGTATTTGCGGACGTAGTTGAAACCAGAGCGGGGGCGGGATAGAAAATCTTCACGACTGCGCATGCGCGAAGGGATAAACCCAATAGCATGGCTTAGAGGGCTACGCCTATACTCATAGAATCTGGAGTTACAATAACGTAACTATCATTACGTGACTGTTACGTTTGATAAGAAGAGCTGGAGTATTGCAGCGTTAGACTTTGAGCAGTAATAGGCTTCCTTCAGCCATTAATCTGCGGCGTGTCACTTCACTAGCGGCCCTTTTATGTCAAGTGACGCAAGATCAGCGGCTTTAGAGGGGCTCCCTATTTTGCATGGGGCCCTGGGGCGGCTGCACCCAAACACCCACGCTATCTCCGCTATAAATGTGGTTATGTTGTTTTAACTTGTAACTGTGAGTTGTAATAAAGCAGAAAAGTATGTCTGTTATACTAGGTAAGGAAGGTTTCTTGCATTATTAAAGAAAATAAGTTATTTGTTTTAACTTAAAGTATGAAGTTAAACCAAGTAATAAAAAGTTAAATCAACTAAAAGAACAACTTTAACAAAACTAGAACACTGTAGTTACATCAACCTCATTAACTTTAATTTCTAAGTTGAAACAAAGGCAGTCTTCAAGTTGAGTGAACTTCGATTTTCAAGGCAGCAGGTGAACTTGCATTTCTAAGTTAAACTAACATGAAATTGCTTACAGTGCACTAATTTTGCTTTGATAGTAGGACTGCTAACATGCCATCCAAACCAATACAACACTTTACTCCAGACGCACTTAACTTGTTCGTTCAATTCTTATATTAATTCTTTCCAGGGTTATTTCTGTCGCCGAAGTGTAACTGCTATTATGAAAGCAAACATGCTCACCTACGTCTGTTCAACAGTTCTGAAACTAAAGTGAAATGTGATGCAGTGCGCGAATGAACAAAAGGAAAAGATGAAGGAAAACTTACTGGACCATTCAGCTGACATAATAACATGATAACTATTCCTTTAAATTTTTTAAAATTTCAAAATTAATTTAATTATAATATATAATTATTTTAAGGCTATTTTTGCCCTCGACGTTTGGGAAAAGTTGTATGTGTTTGTTGTCAGGCGTCAGCATCATTAATGCTACAGAATATGGACTTGGATGTGAATATTATTTATAAATGTGGTCTGAATATGAAGATTAAAATATGTTTGCTGTCTCTGGTTTGTTATTGAGAAACTTGCTGTGAGTCTTTCCAATTAAAACTCAGTAGCTACTTGTCACAATCATGAAGTAATGAGGGACTACTTAGCAGAGATGGGTACTCAAGTTTGAGACTCAGACTTGAGTCGCACTTATGTCGCACACAAAGTAGTCTCGCTTTGCCAGACCCTCCTCCAAAGCGTGCTGGAGGAGAGTCTGGCAACCCAACATAGCATTCGGGGATTGGAGGAAAACGTGCTCTGGTTTATTGGCATTTCTTTAAACCAATCGCAATCGTTTTGGGCAATTAAGCACCTGCAAAATATGCTCGGAAGGAACTTGTTTTGGTGGAAAATGTGTACGTTCAAAAGTAGTTTTAAAGAAAACTCAGATTGGACAGATAGTCTAGCTAGCTGTCTGGATTTACCTTGCAGAGATCTGAGAAAAGGTTAACCATAGTCATGTTAAATCGATCGGAATTTAAAATGCTAACACAAATATATCCAGCCTAAATGAGTAAAATCTGGCGGATTTTCCGGTGGCAACGGAGCAATCCCGGAAGTGGAACATCAAAGATATAGACTACACACACAGTGACTTCAGACTTGACTTGAGAATCGTCGTCAAAAGACTTCAGACTCGACTCGGACTTGAGATGTGGGACTCATGAATAATCTTAATTTTTTGAAACGTCTGATGAGCTGAATGTTATCCCTCTCCCTGCGTAACCTATAAAACTACCTGCTCCTGACCAGGCTAATGGCCAGGATGTATTAATCCTGGGGCCTTTTCTGTTCACTCAGCAGTGGTTGTTAGCTTATTTTTATCAGCCTGCATTGAAATACAACAGGTGTATATTGCTGTTCAGTTAAGCACTGTTATATAAAGTTGTGACTATTATTTTATAATTATTCATGTGACAGTCATTGTTACTGTTATATTGCTGTATGAAGACTGCTGTTCATATTGTTGTTAGACGTTTGATGAATATATTATGGAAGTTGTTGAGATAATTAGAAAAGGCTGATACAGTTGCAAATGTGTTTTAAATGAAGTCAGCGATGAAGAATAATATATAAAGTCCTATAAAGTGTGTTAGTCTAACAATGTCAGACTGTTCAGAGACCAATACACCTTTAATTATTTTAGTTGATTTATTTTGTTTTGTATTCTTTACAAAGGATCATGTATGTTCCTCTTCCATGTGCATTTAAGTTGGCATTCTTAGCACACAGTGTGTGTTCTCTCCAGTGAACTGCAATTTGGGAGGATTTTACAATTATAAATACATATCCTAATTGTACAATCCTCCTTAATTATAGTCTTAGTTCACTGGGCCAGTAACTATATAGTTGAGGCTACTGTACATACTGTACATTCATGTAACAACAGGGAGAGACAACCTCAGTGGTTTTTGACCTTATATTTTGCTGGGGGGAAATAACTGATGAATACACTGTGTTACAGTCATTGTTTACAGTGTGCATTATATTTATCACTTAATTATCTTTATAGTTTCTAGATTTCAGAGTCTTATTTCTTCAGTGTCTTTTCTATGTCCATATATAGGCCTACGAGGAAACAAAGCATATAATATGTAATTAAGGAAACTCTGCCTCTGTAAAAGAAAAAAACAGTGAGAAAAAGCATGGCAGATAATAGCGGACCGACTGAATGATATATACATTTATGAACTACTGCTCTTAAATGAAACCATTCAAGAAGTTAAGCTAATTATTTCCACATAGGAACTGTTGTGCACTTTGCCTGAAAAGCGAGCAGTGAAAGTTAATGTTACTTAGGTCATTTATATTTTAGTTCATACAAGAGAGAGGGAGAGACAGAGTGAGAGAGTGATAGTTACGCATCATAGGCCTATTCTAGCATTGTAGATTAGTGGTTGTAATTTATCTTTATTGTATATTTCCTGAGTAACATCAGGCTATCTTCTGCTCACTTTTAAGGCAAAGAGTACAACTGTTCATTTGTGCAAATAATTAGCTTAAATCCTTGAATGGTATGATTATGACGGTTTCAATTCAGAGCAGTGGTCAGTTAATGTATATTTTTAGGCTGCTTACGCATTCAGGTGGTCTGCGATCGTCACACTTTCTCTCACTGTTTCATTTTTTTTTTTTTACAAATAATGTGTTTCACGTTATCATAATTCCATAAGAAGCTGCTGCTCACTCTGTGTAAAGTATGCACAATACATATTCTCCATTTTAGCATCAGTAAATCTGTTATCGACCTCGCGGTCTGTTACAGAAAGCCGTAAATGCGCATTTTTCCGAATTACTTCAGCCTGGCTCGACCTAGTCGCTCCTCCCCATCCTGGTTTGGCCTTCGTGAAACGCACCAAGCCAGGATGCACTGATTAGACTAGGTCAAGCCTCGCTTTATTGATTATCCTGGATTTATAAATTCTGCTTTTGTGCAATACCCCCTTGTTGTTTTTGGCATATTGCAATAGTCTGTTTACACTGATTACATACCAAACAACTGACAACAAACAAAGCTGATACTATATGATAATAGATAAATAAGTCAGAATAATATATTACACGCCTTGAATTATTTATATATAGCTTTGCAGTGTTCTGAGCAGCCTGGATGGAACGCAGCAGGTGATACAACACTTATAACCACAGGAGACTTGAGACTTGACTTAGAATCGAGCTCAGAGACTTGTGAACATCTCTGCTACTTAGTAACTACTCAGTATGATGTACCACTTAACTTGAAGGGGCACAGACAGAATAATGGTCAGATAATCGTGGAGTAATGAGGGACTTTTTTGGACTGTAACTACTTAGTATGACCCTTTATTAAGTACTTTGCAGAGACACAGCTGGCACTATTTATAGCTCTGTATCTTTTTCTGTGTGGTTCTAGCAGCTTTACACACCTGGATTTTGGGCAGCTTGTCTAATGCCTCCAAGCTGACTGTCTCAAACACTGTCAGATTGGATGGTGAGCATGTGTCACCTGTGCTAATTTAAGTCTCTTTAGACATTTCCACCAGAGTATAAGTACAGGAATTTTCTGGGTCACTGAAGAACAGAGTATTGTCCTAAAGGCACTCCAGCATCATCTAAGCTCTCTGCTTCTGGCCATTGTCTTCCTAAAAGGGGCCAAAATATATTTCTGATCTGCTACTACACTATGAACCACCCAGACCTCTCAGGTCGTCTGGGACACGTCTGCTTTCTGTCCCCAGAGTGATAACTAAACAGGGGGAAGCAGCGTTCAGTTTTTATGCACCACATATCTGGAACAAACTCCGAGAAAACTGCAGGTCTGCCGCAACTCTCAGTTCTTTTAAATCAAGGCTAAAGACCTTTTTTTATGCTGCCTTTCTTTAAATAATTGATAATTTCTTATACTGTACTGTAACTTTTATTCTTGTTTTTATATTTTTAATTGTTTTTAACTGCTCTTTGTTTTATGTAAAGCACTTTGAATTGCCCTGTTGCTGAAATGTGCTATATGAATAAAGCTGCCTTGTCTTGCCCAACAAATGGGGGAAATGGTCTGATTCTTGGAGAAGGTTTTTAAAGACACCTATGTAGTTGGTTCTGCTTATTGTTTAATACGTTTTTAACTTGTCTCCCAGTCCTTACAGTAAAATGTGAAATAACCATAAAGGCTGTTAACATATTTTTACAATACATTCGTTTCACACTCACTGCTGATGTAACGACCCAGTTTCAATAGCACAACATACAGTTCAGAATAATAGCAGTGTGTTTAAAAAAATTTAATAATGCTCAAAATCCTTAGAATAGCTTTTAATTCCATAATATCAATGCATTGGG
Source organism: Sander vitreus (assembly GCF_031162955.1). Lineage (NCBI taxonomy): Eukaryota > Metazoa > Chordata > Actinopteri > Perciformes > Percidae > Sander > Sander vitreus. Next base: position 20,330,463 of record NC_135860.1, on the reverse strand, counting down.
AACACTGCACATTCAATTCCAAATCAAAACATGACCAAAATTGATCACGTTTGTGTTATACCTTTACAGAAAGTGAAGAAAAGGAATATTAGGCTGTATTTGCATTTTTCTTTACAAAGTCAAACATTTACTGTATAAACTGTATTTACTGTTGTTATTACTGTATAACAACACAGATGCTTCACATCTGTGTTGCATGGAGTCGACCAACTTCTGGCACCTGTGAACAGGTATTCCAGCCCAGGACGATTGAACTACATTCCACAATTCCTCTGCATTACTGGGTTTTGCCTCAAACACAGCATTTTTGATATCAACCCACAAGTTTTCTATGGGATTGAGGTCTGGGGATTGGGCTGGCCACTCCATAACGTCAATCTTGTTCATCTGGATCCAAGACTTTGCTTGCTTACTGGTGTGTTTTGGGTCATTGTCTTGTCAAAAGACCCATTTCAAAGGCATTTCCTCTTCAGCATAAATCAACATGACCTCTTCAAGTATTTTGATGTATTGAAAGTGATCCATGATCCCTGGTATGTGATAAATAGGTCCAACACCACAGTATGAGGAACATCCCCATAACATGATTTTTGCACCACCATGCTTTACTGTCTTCACAGTGTATTGTGGCTTGAATTCAGTGCATGGGGGTCGTCGGACAAACTGTCTGTGGCCCCTAGACCCAAAAAGAACAATTTTGCTTTCATCAGTCCACAGAATGTTGCCCCATTTCTCCTTTGGCCAGTCAATGTGTTCTTTGGCAAATTCCAACCTATTCAGTACATGTCTTTTTTTCAGCAGTGGGACTTTGCGGGGTCTTCTAGCTGATAGCTTTGCTTCACATAGCCTTCTTCTGATCGTAACAGTACTCACAGGTAACTTTAAGTCTTCTTTGATTTTCCTGGAGCTGATCATTGGTTGAGCCTTTGCCATTTTGGATATTCTCCGATCCATTCGAATGGTAGTTGACCGTTTTTTCCCACGTCGTTCAGGCTTTGGATGCCATTTCAAGGCATTTGAAATCATTTTGGCTGAGCAGCCTATACTTTTCTGTACTTCTTTATATGTTTTCCCCTCTCCAATCAACTTTTTAGTCAAAGTCAGCTGTTCCTCAGAGCAATGTCTGGAACGACCCATTTTGCTGAGTATTTCAGTGTGAAATGCACTATAACCAGCATGCACAACATTTGCTTCCTTCTTTCCTTAAATATGGGCCATAATTGACACCTGTTTCTTCACAGAATCAATCACCTCACTAATTGAACACAACACTGCTATTATTTTGAACATGCCCCTTTCAATTACAGATTCAATTACACAGAATAAGTAGCATGCATGTCATGACTGTTGGGTCTGTTGGTTTTCTATGACTCTACAACACTTACTAGTAAATTATTTGCCATGTAGAAATATCACTTCTACCAAAGAATTTGATTCATGAGGTTAGTGATGTTGGACTGCTATTATTTTGAACACAACTGTATCTTGTGTTTTAATGAAACACAATCATCATAAAGTAATTCAAATTCAGCTGATTGGCTGCAAAAGCAATAGTGAATAGCTTTCATCATCAAAGATATAGCTGTAGGCAATTTGCTTTGTAACATTTTATGTAAGAATCAATGAGCACTGTTACATTGCTTGGGGTACATTATCTCTCCTACTGCACTGAAGCTACATAAACTGTGCCAGGGTTGGCAATGCTACATCCTAGGGTTGATAAGTGGGGTGAAGATGAGAAAAGAAGAAGTCAGGAGAAGAGCAAAAAGACGAGAGAGCTTCAACAAGGCCAGGCAGGTTGTGAGCTCCCAGGGAGAAGAGGAAGAGTGGGAAGCTGGGCTGAGCAGAATGAAGGAATGGAGCAGGTGTGTGTGTGTGTGTGTGTGTGTGTGTGTGTGTGTGTGTGTGTGTGTGTGTGTGTGTGTGTGTGTGTGTGTGTGTGTGTGTGTGTGTGTGATTGTGATTGTGATTGTGAATGCGCACCCATGTGCGAGAAACCGAAGCATTTTGATATTCCTATGTCTGTGTCTTCCGGCGTTAAATCGGTTGGGGGTTCAGACCAGACTCATGCTGGGTCCCTCCAAGCGCTCACACTGCTGTTCAGCATTCATTTGTCTCGTCTCCTCTCTTCTCCTCTCGCCTGTCCAGTATCTCTTCTCTTACTCTCTCCACCCTGTTTTGCCACATGTCTGTCTCTCTGTTTACCTCCCCTGTTCTTCCTTTTCATTTCATCTGCTCCCTCTCTCTCTCTTTCTCTGCTCTCTCTGCTCTCTATCACACTGTGTTTCAACCACATCCTTTCTTTTCATGTGGATGGTGGATGCTTATGAATTTATGGATTGCTGCATGGGGCCTCTCTTCCGAGGGAGACCAAAAATGATTTCACAGCCCGCTGTGTGGAATATGGGCTCGCTGAGGAACAGGGTGGGAGCTCAAAGCACCAGACAACTGTTTTGTTCTGGTCCATTCTCTGCCACAGAGGGAGTGGTCCACCTGAAATAGTGCACAAAGTGGCCTTTCTTCTAGCAAACGTACTGTATGAGCAAAATAACAGCCTTAATTTCTATTGTGATTATTCTGTTGTGTACAGTAGTATTTTAGTCATTGGGTTGTTCTATTTGACTTCATTTTGACGGCATTATTTTGAATTATTATTATTATTATTATTATTATTATTATGTCATTTAATCACATTTCAGCAATTCTGGTAAATATATCTAACAAATGAGACAGCTATAAATACTACATTAAATAACATTCAAAACTAAATAAAAGCGGAAAGTAAAACACAAATCTTAATTTAAAGCTGCATTAATTAATTGTTTGGCCACTTGGGGGCGGCACAGCAAGATGTAACCACAACATTGACATATTAATGCCTTATAAAGTCACCACAGCAAATGTGAGAAAACACTGGCTTATTTATGCATTAAGCAGACACAGATTAGCAACATTATTCATTTAAAGTTGTGTTTTTGCTCTGTTTTGGTTACCAAATCCTAAGCAAAGTATTTGGCTGTTAGCAACTTTCCTCTCCAGCTTGTCGCTAGCTTTGTTTCTCTGCCGTTTGGTGCTGTTGGTTGTGTACAGTGGGGTTATCAGAACTTTGGTCTCTGAAAACAGCTGTCCGGTGTGTCTGGAAATGACACTAATGAGAGCGGTGAGATTGAACCAACCAAAAAATTTGTGGGATGTTAAACCAAAACACGTTATCTGTAGGTTTGTCCCTTTGACATTAAATATAGTCATTTCATTCATTCTTAATATAAAAATGTTGATAGAGCAGCATTAAGTCAAACAGCAAAATGCTGAATACAACAGTGGCCTCTAATTTCATATTAGTGTAAAACCAGTAAACCAACCATTGCACAAATACAAATGCAACAATTTATTTTGAGGTTGACAATGCTCACAGTTTAATACACAATGTGTGTACTTACGGAAAATAGACTAGACGCATAAGAAAGATGCTTCAGGTTACAGTTATGTACGTAAAGCAAGTCAGCTATCATTCAGCCAGTGTAGACGACTGCATTGATTAAAATTGAAGGATATGATCAGTGAGATGAATGACTGAAAAACGTGGCTGAAATGCCTTTTGCGTTAAGGTTCACTGGTGACAAGCATTTGACATCACTCTGCTGTGCCCTCCAGCAACACTACACAAAATGCAACACTTACCACTGAGGAGGTGTTTTTGGAGATGACTAAAGATTATTACATGGATATTTTCACAGGAGGTAAAAAAAAAAAATTTAAACAAATTGGCTCCATGTTTCCATCCAACAACTTAATGAATAAAGAAACAGGGTGGAAAAAGCCTGCAGCAAAGTTACTTATTTTTTTTATTCATGTAGCTGTATAAAGATGGAGCTACCAATTTAGCTACAAGCCTGCATTGTAGAAACAATTGCAGCAATGCCTATAATTTTAGGAGGTATGTGCTATAACCGTGATGTATAATGTGATTGTCCTTCAAAATCTAATGACATTAACAGCGTGGAAGAACAAGTAATTTGATTTGTTCATTTCTGCAAGCAACAGGGAGTGAGATCTAGAGGGATGGAAAGAAGGAGAGTGAGAAGTGGAGACCAACCTACACAGAAAAGGTAGGAAAAAGGAAAAAGTCTCACACATTGAGAACAGTACAGTTACACAATCATATTTCCAGCAAATCATTCAGCGTTAACATGAAACTATAAGGATTCATCTTCCCATCACTAACTGAACTAATGAGAGAAGCACAAGTGGAAAAAGGCGAGTGAGTAATTTCAGTCAATTGTAATTAATACAGATTGGGTTATAGGGTCACCTGCTACCTTCTGTTTGGCAGAATAGATAAATCATTGCTGGTTGGCCAGTTACAGTACATGTTTGTGTCTGTGTCACAGGAGGACTATTGTCACCGGGCTTCCTCTGAAGCCTGTACAAAGCCTATACACTTCTATTAAAAGATAAACAGTGAGTATTGAGTATTTTAAGTATGTAGTTACATGTTTCTGAATAGACTTGGAGTACACAATGTACTCTGTGTCATGCAATGTTATTTTGTTTAAAATGGCATACTACAAACAATTGTAAAGTATAATAGGACATCAAATCCATAAACTATGTAGCCTTGCACAATGTTTGCATTCCAGACATTGAATTTATCGTGCATGTTCTGTGAGCAAATGAAACCTGAGTGATGATGCATGAGCAATACAAAGCATCAATAGCATACACAATGTTCCCTCCATAAAAACATACTTGTGTAGAGAGGGTTGAATGTTTATGCACTGTATCTTGGCAGCTGTGAATTTGTTGTCTCTTTTTCTAATTCTTTTTCACATCCACACACATACAGACACATAAATCTTTACTTACTACACATCAGTCAAGGATGCTCTCTCGCTCTCTCTCTTTCCTCCCTCTATTAAACACACACACACACACACACACACACGTACAGATCCATGTATATACTGTAACAATGTATGCACAAAGCAGGCACATATAGTAGATAGCATGTAGACAAATGCCTTCTTTCTCCTTTACAAAAAAAAAAAGATTATTACATTATATTATTCAATGGCCATATAGGGGAGTGTGCTGTATCTCTCCTCTGGACACTGTTCAATGTGCTTGTTGTCATGGACTGGATGATTCGATGCAGCAAAGATAAAATACACAATAAAGTTTGCCCTGTAACAATGCAATGCAACACAATATGAGGCAAAATAATGGGAGGCTTTGTAGAGCAATGCAATTACATTGTACAGTATATAAGGCAGTAGGATTTGTGTAAATTCTACAGGCCTTTATTTTCCCTGTGTAGCCTTATCTGAAAAATTGTCACCTATATGTATATGATATTGTTATCCATGAAGCATATGGTGTTGATGAATTAGTGATGCACCTGCCAATAAGAGGTGTTTCACATGTTATCCTCCTACACAGCAAAAAATGTAGAATAAAACATAACCTGGTTAGGTTGATAAGCGGCTCTAAATTGCCACTAGGTGTGAATAGCTTGTTTGACTCTATATTTCAGTACTGTGATGAACTAGCAGCCTATTGCTGGGATTAGATCCAGCCCCTCTAAAGCATAAGCAAGTATAGCTAATGCATGGATGGATTGAGACATATAGTCTTAATCAGTAAATCATTGTGTATGTCCTGAGATTTATAGTCACATACACACAATGGACTTCTTGTTTGTTAGTTTTTGTCTCTATTTTTTGTCTTGTGTTGACTCCTGCTTTAAAAATATCAGTATTACTCCCAGTCGCCATGGAGAATCCAGTGTCTGCTTGTTTTGAGTCCTCATATCTGCTTGCAGTAGAGTTGCATAATAGAAACACACTGAAACCGAAAACATGCCAACAACACAAACCCACAAAATACATAATGCAGGCAGGATTGCCATCTCCCCCGTACTCTTACTGGTATAAATCCCTTGTCTTGTCTGTTGGACTTGGGCAGCATTGTATAATAAAACCATTATTGTTGAGTTGACATATAGCCCTGCACTGCTTCCATGAATCCTATGTGTCAACAGAACCGTGAAGATGTCCATTTGAGTGTCAGATTAGGAAGATTTTTGGACAAACCACCAACTCAGCATTAATGATAGAGAACTGGAGAGATGGGTCAAAGGCTAAGGGGTGTGTGAGGAAGAAAAAAAGCTATGTCAAATACAGGCACCGATTACATGCACAAGTGTACCAATACCCCTTCACACAAAATACTTTGTACATACAAAACAAACAACAACAATAAAGTATATTTAGTATGTAGGCCTATGTACCTTACAAACATGCCCATATACACAAATATTTCATACAGTCCAGAGTTTGGATATTTTACTGTGTTTTGTAAAGATTATAAAGATTAAAAAAACACTAAAAGGACAAGTGAAGATAACAAACTTTGGACAAATGTCCCAATCTAATTTTTTGGCCTGATCGTGATTCAAGTCATTTACCATTGGGTATCTGCCTATATCAATGCTGATCTGATAACTACATATTGTTATTTAAATGCCACAGCTGCCCAGTGCACACTCAAGCTACATCCTGGCAATGAGATGAAACAGAACTTGATCCATCCCCAAAAAATGTTTTGTGCTCAGTCTACATAGTCAAATTAACTATACACAGGAGCAGACGTTACGTTAGTAGACGTTGCAATGTTGATTAATCCAGCACATTGGAAAATGTGGTGTAGCTTACTAAATTTGGCAAACTTTATTTGAAGCTAATTGATCCAAATACTGAGGGTCTTGGTAGATTAATTTAAAATATTGATATGATGTGAATGGAAATTGAATTGTGAGAATATGCAACTGCTGGAGTAGACAGGACACAATCAGTAGAACATTTAACAAGAGAAGACATATGAATCTGTTGGTCTTTTTGGAAATGCAAAAACATTCAGTCCACTCTTGATTGTACAGTAGTTACTGTTATAGTAGAGTTACAAAGCTTAGTTTCTTCCCTCACAAATGATCTTTGACGACTACAGACAACAGCTTGCAGAGAGCCCACAAAGCCGACAACAGCCATTTTTAATTTTTCAGAATTAACTCACAGAATTAATTAGCTCATATGACCTGCATGTCATGTCAAGGAAGGAAAGACAACAAAGCTGCATACATTACCAATTGGCAGTGTCAGAAGTCAGAGTCACTCACACCGATGCACCCAAATCATTGTTTCACATTTGCAACACCAACATAGGATCGGCTGTTAAATGGGTCCATTTAAATCGATACTGATCTTTTGGAATATGCCTGGAACTTTTGTCCGATTGGCTCAGGATAACTCTACAAATTACTATTGTTTGTGTTGTGTTTTTGTTACCTTTGTTCATGTCTTTTAGTTGCTGCCGGCAGTGGTGGAATGTAACTAAGTACATTTACTCAAGTACTGTAATTACTGTAAGTACTGTAGTAATTAAACTAGTCAACAATATAACGGCCTACAACTCCAGCTGAAATGATTAGACCATTTTACACAGAACTGTTTGGATCGTTTCAAGTTTCTAAAATGTGAGGATTTTTCTGCATTGTGTACTTTTACTTTTAATACTTTAAGTACATTTTCCTGATGATACTTACATACTTTTACTTAAATAACCTTTTCAATGCATGCCTTTTACTTGGAACAGAGTATGTTTTTAGAGTGGGGTAAGTAAAGTATCTGAATACTTCATCCACCACTGGCTGCCAGGATCTACGTCTTTATTTTTGTCTTATTCTTATGTCACAGTTTTTGCCTTTCTCTCAGATGAGCAGTGATTAACACATTCCATGTAGGATATTGGGGCCATCATTCTTTCCCTCTCCCCCTCATGCCTCTTCTTACCTCTCTGTGCTCATGGTCCTCCAAGGTCTTCCCTTATGATATCTGAGTTTCCATTTTCCCAGCTCTGACTCGGACTTACAGCTCACAAAGTGGTCATAACCTTGATGCAATCCAGGCCGTGTGCCTATCATGGAGTGACCATAACAACGTTTCCAGTAACCCCCTCCAGACCAGCTGTCTGAGAGCAACATGCTTAAAACTCTCTACAAGATTAACGCTTGCTGATTATGTTTAGAAGGTAAGGTTATTCAGAGAAAGCTTTGTAATTTGATACTCAACTACACTTAGAAGAGAAAGATGAGTGTCACAGCCTATTGAGTCAATCTATGGCACAGTGCAACAGAGAATCAAATACACATTCCCGCAGTTGCAGTTCCTGTATCAGGATATACAAGTCATGTTAAGTTATAACGTATTTGATTCATTTATTTTAACAAATACTTTTCATGCAAATATTAATTTAAAAAAAAGTAAGAAAAAGAAAAATGTTCATATGTACAGTATAATTGCAGAATTAAGGACATTAGATATTCCTCAATGTCTTTACAAAAGAGTCCCATTTGAAGAAATACATCAGCTCTGCTCTCAGAAAACCTTTTTTTCATTATATGACCAGCTTTTCATTTTCAAATAGTCCATTATGTCTCTAGTCCGTGAATAGGGAACAAAGTCTACTATCTTTATTCTGACATAGTGGTTCATGCATTCAAACATTTAAAAGCTGTCCACGGCAGTCGATTCCTCAGCTCCTCTATTTTATCAAAGAACGTCAAAAGTGACTGAGAAAAGAAAACGGATCTGTTACAGCTGAATACATTCCTCCCAGATATACTTTTCTTACATAACATTTCACTCTTGTTTGATAGACGCAAATCCCTGTAAAGGATAAATTATCCATATATACCCTAAGGAGTCAAGAAAAGTTTTCTCCCTTTAACATAATCCCACATTTCTATCTGTCAGACACAGAGGACAGTTTTCTGAAAATATTAGTGGTGGCTAATAAAAGAGCAGAAAGGCCAGACCTCTTAAAATACAGAAATTCTGAAGAAGTCATTGTATAAGCACATCCTCCTTGTTGTAGAACATTGCATTAGACAAACTCGTAAGGCATGGAAACCAGTTGTTTTGGTTTGTCTGCTTCTCTTGTCCTTTTTTTAGAGTAGGGTACATTTGAAAATTCAGTCAAAAGTCCGAGAAATCATGGTGAATCATGGCTTTTATTAGGAAGTGTTTTAGTTAGTGTGTGAAAAGTCTCTACCCAAAAACTCTCTGGAGGAAGTCTCAGTGCTGAAGAAAAGCGAGGCTGTTCTTGTGACCCATTCGTACATATAGCTGCAAAAAGTATAATTTGTATATATTCCATGTATTTATTGCTGTATGCACCACATTGACTGGTGCTGTAAAAGACCGCTGTGGTCAGAGTAGGCTAAATTTACCTGTACATAATTTCATAGATTATCATACGAATTGCTGTGCATAACTTTTTGTAGGATAGCCTGTTTATGAGACTGTGTTGAGAAAAGCATAAGCCATTTCCTTCCTGTTATTAGATGTTTGCTGAGAGAATGTTTTAACAATTACATTGTTACTGGCCACACTTACTGGCATTAAACTATACTGTATAGAGTCACTTAATGTTTATGTGATATAGTAAGATTCATTTTCAGTTTTAGACTCAGAAACTAAAACCAGCCTTCCATCTGTATTGTCTTGCAATCTTTAAAATGTACATTTATTTCAAGTTGCATGAAGCTTAACGTTTTAAACGGGCTCTGCATGTGGCGTTTTCATTTCATTTTATTTTTCACTACATTTCTGCTGTATTAGGCTACTATATTTATCGACATGTTACCGCCACCAACTGCTGATCAGTGGTATAGCAGGAAGCTGCCACAGCATTGCTCTATAGTACTAAAAACCTCAAATCTAAGGAATATATATTTCAGTAAAGATCCTGATACTGTAAGAGATACAAGTGACAACATTAACATTTGTGAGTTGAGGTAATGGGGTCATATGTTCAGGTGATGGCTTAATCAGATTATATGTATCTTTTGAGTGGAGGTGAACTAGATTTTTCTATAAAACCAATAAAACCAACCAAAACCAATATCTGTATTCTACATCAACTCTCAGCAGATGCTATCAATACATTTTAGATTTTACTAAAAGGACTTGTTACAGGTGATAATAGAAACACCAGGTACACATCATTTGATCTATGACTCCACCATGATTATGTAACAGAGAGCATCATGCAAGGAATTTGCAGAAAAAAGCTATGGTGAATAATTTAAGCCTTCAGTGTATGTATGAAAAGGGTACAGTACTTTGGATGCAGAGCCAGATTCGTTTAACAAGGTTATTCACAACTCTGTCAATACTACACTTACCTATCAATATGCAAGATAAGCCCTGCTCTATGAAGGATTTAGAAATCTAATATACAGCACTGGCAAAATGTGAGAACATGCAGGAAACAAACACACACACACACACGCACACACACACACACACACACACACACACACACACACACACACACACACACACACACTCTGGTTAGAGGGAGGTTTGAGGGTTTGCTCATGGACTTGATGCACCTCATCATGACCTTATTGGGAAAAAGGCCTTTCCAGGACCCTGAGCAAACCTCCAACTCCAACCCACTGCACTCTGCGCGGTCCCCCAGAGGAGTGTCAAGACAGAACGTAGGGAGAGAGGCAGAGAGAGAGAGAGAGAGAAAGAGAGCAAGAAACAGAGACTGAGAATACATGTAGAGGCAAATGGGAGGAGAACAAGATATTGAGATTGAGAGAGACGGGGAGGGTGAGAGCAGGACAGGAAAGAGAGAGATCAAAGACAAACAGTGAAGCAGCTGAGACAGAGAGAGAAACATCGAACGAGGGAGAGGGGAACCCGGTGGTGGAAAAGTAATTCAGCGCTGCAGGGAGAAGTTGTATTCCGTTTCTGCTCTTGGCCTCACCAGCTGTAATGAGCCTCAGATTACAACTAGGCCCCGACCTAGTAGAACCCTGACATGTGCAAAAGGCATTACTGCTCGAGTTGGCAAAGCTGGAGACTTCAGTCAGAGAATCAGCTCATCATTAAAACATATTGCCCTCAGCCAGAATAATTGAAAATAGGAATATGTATGCAGTTCCTGATGAGAAAGAGAGATAAAGGAAGACATTGGCAGACGGAGAGATGGGGAGTTCATGAAGATTGTACGTTTGGTTATTGCCATTTGTATTGCTGCTTGCATTTTACAGTAGATCAGTGACGTTGTGCTGGTGCTGTATTGTCAGTGAGCCTGAATGAAATACGAGGAAACAAATGATTGATTTTAGTATCTTAACGAGAAGTGATGTAAATAATGTATACAAATATATAGTTTTTTTTTTCTGACAACAAATAGAGGGTTATTAAATTGATGAAAAAAGATTCACACAACAGTTTAGCTTTATAGATCTGATCAAATGCACTGGATATAAATAAAAGATCTGTTGTGAAGACAGTGCAGCTTCTACTTAATTACAATTTGTTTTCCAACCGTATATCCTCTTTTTCTTTCACCAAATATATTTGAACAATATTATTTAAATAACTTACACAAAAAAGTTCCTCTTGCACACAAAGTTAATGTCTTGACATTCAGGCTTTATTAGTTCTGTGAGGAGAACCAGGAAACGTCAAGACACAGACGACATACATCTGGTTCTTATCATCACAATTGTACTCTACTGTTTTAAACTAACACTACCAGATACAACAACCAGTCCATCTCTAAGGTGGAAAAAATGACTGACCCCCAAATACACCACTGAATTGGCATCCACCTGCACATACAAAACACACCCTTGAAGCAGCATACACGTAAACTCATACTACACACATAACTATACACACAAAAATACATATAGATACTGGGTATATGCACTTACTCAACACAAATTTGATACTAATATCAATGATGATCATCTTAAATCAAGGTCTCCTTACTGGCCCAAGAGTTTGTGCTCCTTTTACTGTTTGTAAGATATAAAATAAACGGATGTAAACCTGTATACCCTTCAGAGTAGGCATAGTGACGCTGTTTTAAGTGAAATATTTCAATATATCACTTAGGCTTCAGCTTGCATACGCAAAAGCATATGTATAACACTTACTGTAAAAGAGGAAAACAAAATCCTACACCCAAGGAGCCGGTCAATGAATTTGAAGATACATGCAGTCGATTGTGAGAATGCATCAGCAGCTGAGCATTCCCACCCAACTGGAATCCAGGCTGTCATTTGGCCCTGTTATTTCATTGTGCAATGAAATACCAATGCTATGCCATCACACCACACTTCACCACCAGCGAGGATTTTCTCTCATGTACACAGCAAGTGGAATTCTCAAAAATGTGAAATGGTGCTAAAGCACAAGGGAAATATAACACAATTGCTACAAGCACTGTAGCAAGACATTTCTGGAGAAGACAGAATACCAAAAAAATACAGTCCTCTTTGTTTCTGTGCATATAGAAATCCCTTCATGCAAGTCGAATGATATAGTGTGTTGATACTTTCTTGTAAGGTGGTGAGAGTTTGCCTGTTAAATGAAGGGTGAATACACCGTGGATATCAGCTCTCCTCTCCTTTCCCAATACACGTTTTTCTACCCCCTCCTCCCCTTATCCTCCTCCTCCTTCATTTCATCCAACCACATTGTATTGTATTGTACACTTCAGTGAACATCAGGGTGCACTGAGTTGTTTTGGCTATATTCCTATTGCAAATTCACTTTAGTAGATAAAAATTGAATTTGGTATATCCATCCTGTTGTGCAGTTCCATTTCAAAACCAAAGATGCGCTGGTGTATTTTTTTGGGTAAATGTATAACACCGTAAACTTGGCAATACAGCTGCCTATCAGAAATTTCAATGGTCAAAAATTGAATTTATGGTATGTCTGTCTGTATCTACAGTACTGTTATCCTGCTTAATGCAAGCATCAAACACTGATTAATTCAACCCAGTTTTTTGGGGTCTACCAGAAAACATAGGGTTCAAAAGGCCATTTAAGACAACAATATATGGCGCCATATTTTTCTCGCAAACCAATCAGAGCAGATTGGGCTTTTCAGGAGGGGGGGCTAAAATAGACAGGCATTAAAATAGAGTGTATCAGACATAGGGTGGATACATGTACTGTATATTCAAACAGACAATATGATACAAAATAATGTGTCTTTTCAACATTAAACATGTCCGTGTCCTAATAGAAACCCAAAATACAATGTATGAACCTGAAAATGAGCCCGACATGTCTCATTTAACAATGTAAATCCATTTCATAGCATGTTGGTATTATTAAACTTCCATACCACCTATGTGACACTTGCTCATACTACGTCATAATGATCTGTAAAAATAAAATGCTTCACCAGATAATCACTTTTAATATCATATCAATAACGTTTGCTGCACAGTCCCTCTTTAAACTTGACTCAGTAATATGTTTTAGTATGGGATGCAATAAACATTTGTCCATATTACAGTTTTCTGTGTTTAATTGTTTTTGGATGAGGTGATCTATGGATATAGAAGCTATATGTTTTGGCTGCACAGACAATTCTTCAAGATAAATGTATATGTTTTTTATTTTGATTATTTGTTGTGTTTTAAGGAATTTGTTGGTGATAAAAAAAACATAAAATACCAGCGGCAGTATCATTTAAGGTGACACTGTCTGTGTAAAATATAGGTTCTGTACTTTCACCACAAACATAAATAACAGTTGCTGTGATATGAGCCGTACTGGTAAATATTTGATTGACAAGCATTCTCAGCTCACCACCGGCCACAAGTCAGAAAAGCAAGGGACTCGTCTTTGTGATTTGATGCAATAGAAATGTGAAAAATGTTGTAGCCAGAGGACGGACACACACACACACACACACACACACACACACACACACACACACATACACACACACACACACACACACACACACACACACACACACACACACACATACACACACTCAAACACTTCCCTTCTGCTCTCATGCTTGTTAAGATCCTATCTATCTTGTGAGAGAGGGTGAGAGCCCTTTAGCCGTACTCGGAGGGCTCATTTCCTTTCCAACACACAAACATAAACACACACACAACATACGCACATACTGCACATAACAATAAACACACACATACACACACACACACACACACTAGCCATTGGGATTTCACAAGCACCTGTAGATTGTACTGAGACTAGAGTTCTTTTTGACCTTGGAAGCACCAAAAGTGAAGCTCGTCAACCTCGAGGAAATGCTTGCTTAATAAACATGCGTGCGTGTGTGTGTGTGTGTGTGTGTGTGTGTGTGTGTGTGTGTCCTGAAGTAATATGCTAGGCTTTATCCCAATGTTCCATTGTGCGTGTGTTTGTCAAAGACCCAGGTTGTATACTACATCGACCGAACACCTGCTGCTGCAGTAACTAGGATGTCAGGAGACTTCATAAATATATATTAGAATCAGAGCTGATATTAAACTAGGGAACAGCATCTCTCAAGGTCAATATATCTATATATCTCTCCATCCATCCATCTATCCATCCATCCAAACTCACCTCACCTCTGTCTCTTTACCTTTACCCTTTTTACCCCTTGGGGTGATGTCTGTTTTCAAAAGGCTTGTTGGAAAGGAAATTAGCACGTGATCATAGAGGGATTCCAAATAATAAAGAAGGCAATGGCTGGAAATAATAAGATAAGATGAGCAGAAAAAAGGTGAGAGGGGAAGGGGATGACAGGGGTAGGGTGCATGTACAGTTTTGCTGTTTTGTGTATTCACAGGTAAAAAATTTACCAAAAATTTAAACCGATGGTAGATAGTTTTGGTTGAATTTAGAAGTAGGATTGTACGGAGGCAAACATACCAAACATGGCTAGCATCCATAACCTTTTATAAACTTAGCACAAAAAGTAATCAAGCAATGATGCTTTTTGGCAATAAATATTAAACCGTTGGAAAGCCTGTTTAGTTCCCTTTCAAATGGTGCACCATTTGTAAGGAACATGCATTTGTGGAGTATGTGGGTTGCGCCCATGAAAAATTTGCCAAATCTTCTCTGCCAATGCCAAACAGCTTATTCTGCCATTGACTCGTTTGGTGTTTGGTGGATTGTAGGGCTGGGACGATTCGTTGACGCATCACTAAATAAAATAAATAAATAAAACTTGCGTGCAAATTCATTAATGTAATGGGGAGCTAATGTAATGCGGAACTACTGTTAGATACGCGGGTTCTAGGGACACCGAATCTGTAGCCCCGCCTTAGCTCTGAAGCTAGCCAAGCTCTTCGCCTAAATGCAGTTTTTTGTCAGGTTGACGGTCCAGTGAGTGAGTCAGAAATAGCAGCACGAAAGAACGAGTATGGCGAGTAGTGGTGACCCACAAGAGTTAGAGGACCCACCGGCCTCTTTAAGATCGCAAGTTTGGGAAAACTTTGAGACCGTATGGCTGCAACCTGGAGCCTCCCGTCTCATGCCCTCCCGCCTGGTGCCACTTTGCTCATTTGAAAGCCATGATCCATGAGCCAATGTCATTTTCTGAAAGGCAGAGCAGCATACCCAGGGCTCGGTTTACACTTATCGCCATTTCTAGCCACTGGGGGACCATAGGCAGGCTGGGGGAACGCATATTAATGTTAAAAAACCTCATAAAGTGAAGGTTTATTTTGTGGTTGGATTGATAGCCTACATCTGGCTTCAGGTTGCACTAAAAAATAATTTTACTTGAACAGTGCAGTGTTAAACAATTTTAATAAATAGAGATTTGAACCTTATTGAAATTTGTTTTGTGTAAATTGTTAATAATTGAGCAATGGTAAAATAATCGCTAATCGAAAAATTAATTGTTAGATTAGTCGACTAAATCAAAAAAATAATCGTTAGATTAATCATTTAAAAAATAATCGTTAGATTAATCATTTAAAAAATAATCGTTTGGGATAGCCCTAGTGGATTGGATGATTGAAGTTTGAAGAAACAAGACATATTGGCAATTTAACAATTTATTCATTTCACAAACAGGAGCCTCAGTAGCGTGTGGAAGAGCCATACACAGCCACAACAGCCTGGCACCTCCTCCTCATGCTGGTCACCAGCCTGGTAACACACTGCTGTGGGATGGCATCCCATTCTTCAACCAGCATTTGTCGCAAGTCAGCCAACGTGGTTGTGTTGGTCACTCTGGCACGAACACGCTGATCCCACAAGTGTTCAATGGGGTTGAGGTCAGGACTGGCAGGCCATTACATCCTTTCCACTCCCACATTCTGGAGGTAGTCTCTGATAAACCCCGCCCTGTGGGGGCGAGCGTTGTCATCTTGGAGGATAGAGTTCGGTCCCAGACTGTGGAGATATGGGATTGCCACTGGTTGCCTCCAATGATGACAAGCCTCGTTTTTCCAGTGAGGGAGATGCCGCCCCACACCATCACACTGCGTCTACCAAAAGGTGTTACTCTATCGGTGCAGCAATCAGCATAGCGTTCTCTTCGTCTTCTCCACACTTTGACCCTACGATCCAGCTGCCGTAGGCCGAATCTGGACTCATCACTAAACATAACGTGTTCAGGTTCCAGTGCACGTGTTGCCGACACCAGCGCAAACAGGCCTGACAGTGAAGGGCAGTCATGGCAGGACTCCTGGCAGCCCTATGAGACCAGAGATTGGCTGTGTGCAGTCTGATCCGGATTGTCTGGGCAGAGAGCCGTCGGCCATATTGTCCTGCAAACCTTGACTGCAAATCTGTAGAAGACAGCCTACGGCACCTAAGCGCTGACAGGGTGAGGAAATGGTCTTCGTGGGGTGTCGTCTTCTTGGGACGCCCACTTTTCGACCTATCTTTGACATCCCAAAGTGAACCAAACAGGCTTTCCAACGGTATAAGATTAATTGCCAAAAGCATTGTTACCACAGAGAAATAATCTACCAAACACAAATTTCCTTAGTTTTTGTGTTAAGTTTATATGTAAACTTTTAGGCTTCCCCTGACCAAGCGCAATACAGTAGGCCACTTATAAAAGAAAATGTCCAATGCAAAGCAGCTTTTTGCATATCTGAATTGTATTACTTTATCAACTATGACAATATGAAACACTTTACAAGGATGCTGTGTGATTGCACCATGCAAATTTAGACATTCATTTCACTTATTGTGTTAATTTACATTAATGTAGTTTATATTTTAATTTTACTAGTTCCATATGAGGTGAGAGACAATTTAAGATTTAGATAAAGTTTCTTTTTCTTTCTTTCTTTCTTTCTTTCTTTCTTTCTTTCTTTCTTTCTTTCTTTCTTTCTTTCTTTCTTTCTTTCTTTCTCTCTCTCTCCCTCCTCTCCCATTCCCTCTCTATCACACACACTTCACAAATTTGAAAATCCTACTTGAAAATCTCAATCACAGTTGGAAGCACAGAAGCATTTGTCAAAATGGCAGTGAAACTGCAGTGATGTGTCAAAAATATCATTAAAATGTATTTAGGAAATAACTTTTATAGCTTTTACTATTTTGAAATTGAACAGTTTAAACCCCTCTCTCAGTGAAACCTTTGCTTCATGAACTTTAATAGCCCCCGTGCCTGTCCTGACTTACAATACCTTGAAATTAAAGTATCTTGGCACAAAGTCCAGAAAAGATTTATTCCAGTGAAAGACATCCCACTTTAAATGTAGGTCTTTCACTCTCTGACATTTTATTGTACACTTCACACCTCTCAGCATTAATCTTTCTAATTTGATTTGTGACAGATTTTATTCTGTAGCACATTCCCTTCCTTAACTGATTCATTCAAGTCTTTAAATCTCTCTGTGCTGAGCAGTGGCAGGGTATTGTCAAATCGAGGTCCTGTGAAAAGAAGTATATAAGCATAAAATATGCAGTTGTTGAACCTAAAAATGCCCTTTCACACTGTAGCCTATAACTATGACTAACATTTTAGAAATCCCATTCTTTATAATGGGGTTTCTGTTGTCTAATCATATCCCATTAATGGGTTGTGTATGTACATGTGTAATATCTGTTAAAAAAAAAAAATCCTGGGGTGCCTGGATAGCTCACCCGTAGTGTGCAACCCATGTGCAGAGGCTCGGTCCTCGCCCTGCAGTAGCAGAGGGTTCAATTCTGACCAATAGCCTTTGCTGCATGTCATCCCCCTGCCTTTCCTGTCTTCAGCTGTCCTATCTAATAAAGCCCTAAATAATGCCAACATTTTTTTTTTCCCGTCTATTAATTGAAAAGAATGCAGCTTATCATATTGACAACATAACATTTGAGTTTAATGTGTAGTGTTTTTCTTATCTTGCATGCAATAATCCTTAGATAGCGGAGGCATACATGACCACATACTCAGAAATTGTATTTCTACTAGTAAGTTAAGTCATCTGAATTGTGTAAACCCTGAAACTTAACTACTTAAAAATGGAAACACAAAACACTGAGTGGGTCCAGAGGCCTATAAACAGGAAATATCTTGTTGCAATGTCTGAATGCTCCATAAATTAACATGCTGATATTAGAGTACCTGGGTGGATCAGTGCTACATTACCTCATGCTTAAGACAATATATGGACTTGCAAAGCTGATATATTGCTCACCCCAAGGGGGAATCCATCTTGCCTGACAGACAATGGAGCTACTGAAAGACATAAAATCCTATCAGACTCCACCATTCGCCTGTAATTAAAAGTAATGAAACAGGCAAATGTGCATATTATAGAGGGAATGTGGACGGGATTATAAAACATAGTAGATAGTTTGGTATGAGCAATGCTTTTTGTATCTGAAATAAAGCCATGGCATATGTATGTGTGCTAGTGATGTGTGCATGGATATGCATAAACAAAAGATGAACCCTATAGTTTTAAAAGTCTGATTTTGCTTGATTCAAGATGTAATATCCCATAATAATAATCTGTATAATTGTCCAGTGTGGAATCTGCTGAATCTTTGCGCTGATTATATTTATCGAGGCATATATGCATGTTTGACTAGAATCTGCTCCATGCCATAAAACACAGAAATGATTAAACAGAAATGTAACTGCACTTGTTCATGAAAGCCTTAATCTATCAGTTGTGTTTACATGTAGCAGAGAGCCAGCCAGATGACTCTGTCCCTCTCTGTGATAACATACTGTAATATTCCTGCCTGGAAGATGAAAAGGTCACGCTCAACAAAGTGTACATTAGCTGAAGAAGATTTTTCAATCTTATGGTAAAATGTTTCCATTTTGAAAAGCCAGACCTTGAACTCGCAAGGTGACAAACAGTTCCAGGCTTCAACCCATCACCTTAATTCAACCGCTAGTTGTAAAAATCACCAATTTATCAGATGTCTGTGTTATCAGAAATAACTTGCTCTTGGCAGTGGAAAATTGAAGACTCACTCTGGATTGGGTGGTTAGTTTCTGCTTGAGGTGAATTATTCCTTCATGAAGCTCTTTTCTTGGAGACCTCAGAAATATCTGATTTTAAGATAAAATGAACTCTTATCTGCCAATAAACTTTATAGTTTGGAAAATTGGACTCTTTAAAATCTCATACAACCCTTTCCTAGATATGGTCTTTCTTTATTTCAGTGACAGTTTTGTGTTTTTTAATTTTTAATTTTAACTTACTTACTTACTTACTTACTTACGTATAACTTATTATTATTATTATTATTATTATTATTATTATTGTTTACATAATGTATTATTTACATTATAACTTATATTTGATTTTGTAATTGTTACTGCCAATCAGGGTTCAAAATTAGCATCATCTACCAGCCAAATGCCGTAAAATATGTAAGTGGCTGGTAGATTTGCTTTACTCACTAGCCAAAAAAACAATGGTAATCTATTGTGTGGCTGGTAAAAATAAAAAAAAATGCTAACTATTTGGCTGGTGGAGGAAAATGTTAACTTTGAACCCTGCTGCCAATCACTTAAGTGGCATTATAGTCAGAACCTTTCTGGTTAAGTAGCCGCTGATGAGCATCAATGCAAATATGCATTAGCTTGGTGTTTTATACGCTCATCATAGTTGATCAGAAACCAGGGGGCACACCGTGATACAGCAGCATGTAGTGTTAGTATATTGACTCTGGTTCACAGTAGTACAAAAAAGCTGTGTCTATCGTTTGAGGTCTAGCCAAGGAAATCATCACGATGAACAAGGGATGGTTGTTTTTTTTCAAATTAAATGTATGGCATTAAATCTTTTTTTGTCAAGGAGAAAAAAGCAACCTTGGTGAAAAATCAAATCAAATCACAACATCCTTATATTTCAACCAAAATTCCTTCCTGGCATCAACACCTATACTGACCTCCAGCACAATCTCCAACAGTCAACATGACATATATGAAACTATTTTTTCACTTTGCAGTTTGAGGACAAGTCAAAGTCAAACCTATAGCTCATTCCATGTGTGGGTGTCTCGATTCATTTTCTCTTGACTTCCAATTTAGAGGGGTAAAAAAAAAGTAAACCCCATGGCAGTGACCTCTGCTGTAGGGCCATGAATAATGGGGACTATTAGTTGCAAGGTAGTGCACTCTGAGAAAAGAAGTCATTTCAGCCACAGGGCTGTTTAATTTAGACATGGCATGGGATGAGACATGTTGCCAAATGTTTTGCATAGGTTAAAAAATATATATCTAGTTGTATGTAGAACATGCTGCAGGTCACAAACATATATCACTTGCTTCTTTTCTCATTCCCACAGGTGCACACTGAATTTCATTCTGTTTTTTCCTCTACCTCCATCCTGATCAAACATGCACTCAAGACAGTCAGAAGCATAGGTAGTTTTAAACAAGGTTTGAAAGTATGGCTTAGGTGCCAATTATAGTCATTACCTATTTTTTATTTTTCTTTCTTTTTTGTATAACTTGGATGAATTTTTTTAATGTATGATGAATGATTGATGTGTGACCTGCTGCCATTTGTCCTCTCCCCCTGCCCTTATAGGGACCACAATGGAAATAAGTCTTTGGGCTTTATTGTGTCATCCCTGACTATGTATGTATTTTAATGTATGACACAGAGTACTGTTTCATATTTTATATTTAAGTGGTCAAATAAAATCAATCAATCAATCAATCAATCAATCAATCGGTAGTCATGTAGGGTTTTTTATGAATGAATCATAAAGTAGCAAATTTGTTAGAGCTCAGTTACCATGGCTTTGTTGTCAATTGGGTAACACTCTTTAATAGCCAACACTAACACAAATTGATAGTTAATTATACTTAAGTGAATTGTATTTTAGTTTAAACAATGGCATGATGATTTATAATGTTTACTAATTATTGGTACTGCTATGACTAATGCAATGTTAACAGTTTGTTTCACACATCATAACATTTTATATATTATATTAAGTATTTGTTAATGGTTACCAAATTATTTGTAAACCTTTAGGAAATTGTTTGTAAACCGTCAATAACCATTATTTGGATGGCTATTATAACATTGCAACTGATCATTATAATATCTTGTTAATAGTTAATAATTACTTTGAGCATCTATAAAACAAATGAAGATTTAATTGGGCCGACATAATGATGCTTTATAAACCACTTAATTATGAACTAATTATTTGATGCATGTTTTGCATCTTTCAAATGTTCAACTAATTATTTTATATTACACTACACTAATGATAAATAAACATAGGGGTACATTATAACATTACTAATTAGTAAACATTTATCATCATTTCATTGTTTGTTAGCAGTAAAATAACTATTAATTTACCATTTATTAATAATGCTATTATAAAGTGTTACTGTTAATTTATAGTCACAAAAATAAGTTAAAAAAAACATTCCCAGATTATCAAAGGACTGTTGTGATTGGGGCTTAAGGCAAAATGAAGAAGACAAAGGGTGGAAAAAGAAGCTTCAAAGACTAAATTCTTTCGGTTGAATTGGTCCTACGATAATGATCCATTTAGCCAGTCTGAGAGATTGGCTGCCAAAGGCATGAGGGGGAAATTACTCACCCGTCTCAAGCGGAGAAATGTTTGTTTCCCAGCTCTGCCCTCAAATTATTTCAATCAAAACACAAATTAAGTGCAATTAACGGAGTGCTAAAACGCTCCGAACCAACTGATATGGAATCATTAGGAGTCACCTGAACTACATTTCCTTCCTTCTTTCTTCCTCTCCTTCTCTGTGTCCTTCCCCCTTCATCAATGGGCCCACACTCAGGGTAAACTTCGCACTTCATTAATTAATTCATCACCTAAAAGCTGAGTATTGATTTTCAGTAATGGCTTTACAAATCTGTTGGACACCTAGCTGCAGGGATAATTAAAACGAATGAGTATCTGCAATAAATCATCTTTAAAAGGGTTAGAAGTCTCACAGTTCATGAGGGAGGTAGGTTACAATATCAACAAACAGGCCGTAATATACCCTGGTAATTAAGGACACCAAAGGACAGCTTTTACGATTGTTATTTCTTTACCATAGTAACATCAACCATAGTGAGCTTAATGGATGTCATGAAACACTGAGAAGGAAACTGAATCATTGCAGTATAGAAACTTAAAGGTGATGTATTGTTAGAAGGTTATTGATTGAGTCAATGCGAAATACAAGTGACTAAAGGTCATGGAAAAAACACATTCACAGTAAATGGGGATAAGCAATATTTATGAAAAGCATTTCTTCAGTGCAATTTATTCTACATTTGTTGTATAGGAAGTTTCTGCAGTAAACCTCCACTATAAAATATTAATTAAAGTATTCTCATATAAATAGCTAATGCAATATTACAGAAAACATAGGTTAATGCCAGCTTTGAAGCCACACACCTAGAGCTGTTACAAAGCTGCTGTCCTGTGTGTAAACAGACACCTTCACAGGTCACTAAATAAGACTGACCCTGACAATTAAGTCAACTACATTACCCAAACAATATTTGTGACCAGCTACAACTGAGTAGAAAAGCCCAAAACAGATGCAGTCTATTTTCATTTTGATATACATGTATGTATTATTATGTTTCTTTTCAGTCATTTCTCTTATCTTTGCATATCTGTTTATGGCAAAACCACAAGGTTCCAATAACTTTTCTCATTCAAAAGTTTCTGTAAGCAATGTGTACGATCCACACTGAGAAATCTACAGATTTTGTCGATACAGAAAAGATTGTTTTTTGTCAAACTGATATATAGAAAATCAATACAACTAAATGCCATTAGCAAAGTGACATTACTGGTTCAAGACCCCATGTGGTTTTTGAATGATTGCCTGCAAAGTTGGAAAAAAAATACACTGACAATTAAAACATCTAAGGGGCCTTTTTTCCATAGGGAATATATATATAAAATGGCTGAGATGGATGGTTTGATATAATTGATTAAGGTTTGTAAGTCATTGATTAACTGCGCCTGTCAGTATGTCTGATATGCTCCAAAGGCAAACACATCATCACCTGAGGAGGAATGAATGCAACAAAAAGCTTTATTGCAGAGTGGGAGACAATGAAAACAGATGTACCGTATGTACAATGCCTCTTTACACTAAAATCTCAACGGCTTGAGTGGAGCTCAAGCCATTGAGATTTTAGTGTAAAGATGAATTTGATGAATTTGTCATTAAGAACATGTAAATGTATTCAGCCAACACCTTACATCATAGTAATCACAGCCTACCTCCACTGGGGCAAGGCCTGTGATTTAAGACAGGAGATTCTGTTTCATAACAGTCTTTAAATTTCTTGTTCTTGCTCACTCTGCCTCCCTCCTCCATCCACTGCTCTCTATCTTGCTTTATCTCTTCTTTCTCTCTCGCACACACAAACATCATGCCATGCAAGTCCTCTGCAATTTCTCGGCTTATCTCTGCTTTAAACTTACACATACAACACACAATCTTTCTCTATCTGTCTCTCTCACACACACACACACACACACACACACACACACACACACACACACACACACACACACACACACACACACCCACACACACACACACATACATACATGCATACATACATACATAGTACACACACACACATACACACACACACACACACACACACACACACACACACTTACACAAGGACATGAACAGGTACGCAAACAATTTTACAAGGCTGCAGACAGAAACCATTAAAGAAAAAGTCGATGATCTATTCTGTACTCTTCAAAAATGTTTTGAACGTATTAGAAAATAAAATACTGACTGATGTGGATACTGTGCAGACTTTATACTGTAATTTATGTAAGGCTAAGCCACAAGCTGTAGGCCTATAGCTTTATTGTAGACCCTTTTTTGGCAGCTGTCTACTTGATTAGAACAAATGTTATTACTTGGCCTGTGGTATTGCTGCTTGTAGTTTTTGCTTCAAAACCAAATTGTACCCCAAAATGACTTACATAAGGACCCCAAACCACTTAATATGCAACTCCACTGTATAGCCTACGACTGACTTAAAGTGTAGGCTAATTCTACATCAGAGGAAGATATTGTACTACTATATTTATCTGACAGAGAACGTTGCAGATTCAGAATGTAATCACAAAATATCACAATGTAAATGTGGTGTAATCAGACATTAGCCTCACGGACTCATGGCAGTGTGCTACCCACCTGGACCGTTATGAGAGCTAATCAGCGTATATCTGCGTTAATCAACCACCAGAGAGAGAGAGAGAGAGAGAGAGAGTGAGAGAGAGAGAGAGAGAGAGAGAGAGAGAGAGAGAGAGAGAGAGAGAGAGAGGGAGTGAGAGGGATAGAGGGAGAGAGAGAGAGAGAGAGAGAGAGAGAGAGAGAGAGAGAGAGAGGGAGAGGGAGCATATTAGTGTTGTCTTTTTCATTAACAATGTTGCATGTTGATATCACCACAGTCAGCGTTTATAATGACGGCCGTGTGGTCTCATCTCGTATGATCGTTAACAAATTCAAAACTTGTGGCTTGACAGTTAACTGTGAAGTATGGATTTGATACGGGGGGTATTTAGGCGACGGTAATGTTATTAGTGTTATAAGTTAGCAGTAGAATTAACCGGACCCAGGGTGAGTCTGATGAAAACTGCTATGTCTCCCCAGTCAGCTCCGAGATTGTATCGCAATACACAGTGCTGTGGAGGAATAAGCTCTGAGATTACGTTATGTTCTGGCTCTGTTTACAAGTGGTGAATGTACAGCTCATAGCAACTTGATATGATATAGTGATAGCCGTTACCCTGATCTACTCTGCCTAATAAGGCAATCAGGACTTGCATTGGTATGATGCTGCTGGTAAGCCACCTTTAGGCTGTATCCAGTTTGAGCGTGTGTGACAAGGAATGACTACTGAACCCAACAAAAGCAATGGCCCAATTTCTACATATAAGTGTTTCTTAAAAGAATGGTTTGACATTTTGGGAAGTATGCTTATTTCCTTTCCTGCCGAGAGTTACATACATAAGAAAATTGATACCACTCTCATGTTTGTATGGTAAATATGTAGCTAGAGCCAGCAGCTGGTTAGCTTAGCTTAGCATTACGAATGGAAACAGGAGGAAACAGCTAGCCTGAACTACGTTATACATTTTCATTTAGCTGATGCTTTTATCCAATGCGTCTTCCAATAAGTCCATTCAACCATAAAGGTACATTAGCTTCAATAAGTCAAACTACAATGTGGTACACTGTTCCTGCATTACTTTGTGACATGAAGTTTTTCTAAATTAACAGAATTACTGAAACTGAACTGAACTAAATGATTATTGCATGATTCCTTGGTGGATGCAGGTGTACCATGAAGAAAAAAGTCAGAGTAGTGAACTTAATGTCTTTTCCTTACAATGTAGAGTGTTGCGAAAGTGAGTTTAAAATAATGATAAAAAAAGGTATTCTGTAATGCTTGAATTGGCCATTATCACTGTTTAGTCCATCTGTTTATCTGGTACTGAGGTTGTTCATTCGCAGTTTTTTACTGCCTGCATTTGAACTTTTCCAAAAAAAAGAGAGGGAACAGCTGAATGTGCAAATACTCTAAAGTACTCTTAAAAGCTAAATATTTGTTTTATTAGAATCAAGTCTTCAAGAATTCTTAATGAATAGACCATCTGCTCATTGTATTGGCAAAGTGTATTGTCTGTAATTTCTCTTAATCTTCCATTTAGCTGTAAAGGAGGGCAGCATGCCATGGGATCCCTTTTATTTAAAATGTATCCTTTTTAACATTATTATTCTTATATCATTAGTTAATTTGGTCTCCTTAAAGTTTTTATTACAACCATTTCAGCTTGCTATTTCATAGAGAATGAGGAGCATGTTTTTTTTAGAGGAGTAGTTATTGGAAGCTAAATATGCAGTGTCAACAAGTATGTTTTTAATATAATCAAGTGAAAAATATCAAATATCAAAAGTAAGATAGTGTAGTGAAGTGGCATAACCAAAATCTTCTAATTTGTCCCCAGCTTTATTATATTGAATAATCCAACAACATGGAGTTAGCTCTTTTAATGTATAGAGACAATTTTCTTGTCGTTAAAGTTTAAAGCTATGACTGCTAAGTTGCATTGACTCTTATTGGCCTAAAGAAGTTAAGGGCAGCTCGGGTATAAAGACTTAGTTTAATTACTTTGTAATTACTGTAATTGTTGTTTTTGAAACTGAAGTCTATTAAATCAGTTGCAGAAGTGTCAACAGCATAAAAATATTGCTGCATATTATTATTTTTCCTCTTTCTATACAACAAAAAGATGTAAGAAAAATGTACCAACTACATAAAAAGCACCACTAGTTGTGTGACTTGATATATTGTCCTTGTCACACAACTCTAAATCCTTTGTGTTATTTGAGGCAATAAGGCAAACAGGCAATCCATCCACATGCCCTGGAATCTCCTATTCCCTGCTGTGAATTGGCCCAATCACAGACTTACTATGCAGACTTAACATCAGGCATGCAATGCTACACCTGGGACAGTGATGAAAAGACTCCCTCCCTTCTGCTTTCCTCTCACCTACCTTTCCTGTCAATTACCACTCTACACATAGATGGAAAACTGCACATCTAAGCAGTTTGAGAGCCACCTCACTTGAGCATTTCCCAAGGTTTGATTTGCAAAATGATATGAAAAGCTTGAGGTAGTGGCTTTTGAGGATGGTTCCCTCAGCAATGTAAGGACTTACAAATGGCTGCCGTTAAGTCCTAACTGAACATAACAAGGCCCTGGAGTTCAAAAGCAATAAAGCGCAGGGAGAGGTTGACTGGAGTTGAGGAAACGAGGGAAACACATTTTTATTGGAAAAACTAAGACTAAAAATGTAATTTTGCTGGGACAATATTTTTCAAATTAAAATAACCATTTATTTCACAACAACAGTGTGTGTGCCCACTACAAAATAATTGATGTCACGCTATAAAGAGCATCACATTAAAATCAGTTAAATCAGTTTTCCTTCATGAAAAACCTTTAAAGGGAAGATAAAATGGAGAGAAAAATGGAGCAATGGATGTTAAATTCTCAGTTTTAGTGAATGGCTTTGTTGCAAATCCACACGATGAATCAACTGCACAATAATTAAAATTTATATGAAAGAAATAATAAATTAACCTTGCTGTTAAAAATATTACTTGACTTCATTTTGGCAGGAACAGGAAATCCATTATTATAATCAACTCTGTGTTACCTGCAATGCACGTAAATGATGTTGACTTTATTATCCAAAAACATAGTTTTGCTATTGTAGTAATTTAGCACATTCAAATGTGTTATCAAAGGTACAATTACAGTGAAATGTAATCCCATCAGCTTCTTCAAATTCTCCATGTTTTATCAGAAAGCGAAATTTAGGGGGGTAGTGTCCTTATTTAGGATCCTCTTTGCAGGGACTTGTGGTCCTGCTTGGTGCTGTTTCCTTAGCAGGCAGTGATGTTCACCCCTACAGACACTCTCATTGATGCTGGATTAGAAATTGGTCAGTTAAGATGCTAAATTGAGCACTACAAGCATAAATATCCCTGCTGCTGTGGTAAATACATCTACTTGGGTATTGTACAAAAATACTGTATGTATGAACATGTTCCACTCCCATAAACAATGCACAAAGGACAGTATATTTCTGTATGGCGTTGTAAATAGCCATGATTTTATTACCGACATAAAATATAATTCTATCCCAGCACTGGCTCGATGACTGTCCAGAAGGTTAACTTAAACTGAAGATTCATTACCATGTCAATTAGTTTGCTATTGTTTTGTTTGTCCCTATTTACATTTTAGTGACGCGTCTGTGTATTTAAACGTAATTGACATTGATTCCACAGAAAGCGGTTGGAGCCCTGCCCATAAAGTAGTTGTTTCCTCACTACTTGATAGTCAATTACAGCTTTATGTATAGACCTGTGTGATTAGCATCTATCAGTGCAGCCCACCACCACCACGCATGAAGTTCACTTAGGATTTAAAAGCCATGGGTAGCTAGCCATTAAATCTGCCCCTTTTTTCATAATAACCATTTCATTTTAGAATCTAATTTACACATCACGTCATACTGTACAGGAATAACAAGAAGTGCTTTTGATGCCACACTAGCTGGTTGGGGTTATAAATATTAAAAGAACCCCAACTGATAGCCATTACCCTGCTCTACTCCGCCTAATAAGGCAATCAGGACTGACATTGGTATGATGCTGCTGGTAAGCCACCTTTACTGGCTGTATCCAGTTTGAGCGTGTGTGACAAGGAATGACTACTGAACCCAACCAAAGCAATGGCCCAATTACTACATATTTCAATTTTTTTACTGAAGTGTTTCATTAAAGAATGGTTTGACATTTTGGGAAGTATGCTTATTTCCTTTCCTGCCGAGAGTTACTTAAGAAAATTGTTACCACTCTCATGTTT
Source organism: Sander vitreus (assembly GCF_031162955.1). Taxonomy (NCBI): domain Eukaryota; kingdom Metazoa; phylum Chordata; class Actinopteri; order Perciformes; family Percidae; genus Sander; species Sander vitreus. The sequence goes on along the minus strand of NC_135860.1, from coordinate 20,301,716 downwards.
GTATGGTAAATATGTAGCTAGAGCTAGCAGCTGGTTAGCTTAGCTTAGCATAACGAATGGAAACAGGAGGAAACAGCTAGCCTGAACTACATTACATTTTCATTTAGCTGATGCTTTTATTCAAAGCGTCTTCCAATAAGTCCATTCAACCATAAAGGTACATTAGCTTCAATAAGTCAAACTACAATGTGTCACATAAGTGAAACATGTAAGTGCAATTATTATTTATTTTTCATAACCATCATCAGAATCAGAATCAGAAAAGCTTTATTGCCAAGTACGTTTTTTACACATACAAGGAATTTGTTTTGGTGTTGTAGGTGCATGGCACACATTCTCTAAAATAAGTTAAACAAACAGGTTAAAGAGAACAAACAATATAAGTATATATATATATATATATATATATATATATATATATATATATATATATATATATATATATATAGTAACGCTATTACTGTACAAGAAACAGGCATCATTTGGCCCTTTTCCATGTAGTTACATAGTCACTGATATGATTATAACCACTACAGTGCTCAATTACCTATTTTTGAGGGGGAAATAAACTTTTTTCGCCGCAAATATTTTGCCGCGAAAGCATGAACTGTCCTCTGGAGGACATCCACCAGACCAGCGGGCGCCCGTGGATTGTTGTCGGCCACGGCAGGCAGGGAATGCGGGGAGGAAGTAGAAGGATGCCGGTCTGGCCTGCTAGCCTGGCTAAGGCAACTAACACACAGTTCGCCACTGCAGAGACAACTATTCACCAACACCAGATGGATCGCACACAAAATGGATATATATGCTACAAATACACACAGAACTGCTGCGTGATGATTATTACTGAAGCCTGGCTGAACACACTCACTCATCCCAGATGGCAGCTAGCAGCTAACAGGGTAAGTGAATTTAAACAATGTCTGAGTTGAAAACGCATCTTGTTGTCATGTAAGGGCCCTGTTGATGTTGCACAGACATTTTAATTGCATTTTGTGTCTGTTAAAGAGGCACAAAGGCACTCTTTATGATATGCCCCCAAAACTGCCATTTTAGCTAAGTGGGAGCTCTCGGCATTAGCTGCAGCAGCCCATATTGCTAGCACCGATTTGGCTCGTTTTTTTTTGCTACTGACAGTACTCACATACTTATAGCGATCAAGATTAACGTAAAAATTGTTCTCCTTTAAGATAAAAAGAGCAGAACAGCAGATTAAGTACAGTGGCATGTAGAGCCAGAGGTGGGGTGTGGAGAGAGTCAGGGTGGTTTCCGGGCCTTGTTGATAAGGCTAGTGGCGGAGGGGAAAAAACTGTCCTTGTGACGTGAGGTTTTGGTCCTGATGGACCTCAGCCTCCTGCCAGAGGGGAGTGTCTCAAAGAGTTTGTGCCCAGGGTGGGATGGGTCAGCTACAATCTTTCCAGCACGCTTCAGAGTCCTGGTGGCGTAAAGGTCCTGGAGCGGCGGCAGATTGCTGCCAATCACCTTCTCAGCTGACCGAATGACACGCTGCAGTCTGCCCTTGTCCTTGGCTGTGCTAGCAGCGTACCAGATGGTGATGGAGGATGTGAGGATGCACTCAATGATGGCTGTGTAGAAGTGCACCATCATTGTCTTTGGCAGGTTGAATTTCTTCAGCTGCTGCAGGAAGTGCATCCTTTGTTGTGCTTTCTTGATGAGGGAGCTGGTGTTCAGCTCCCACGTGAGGTCCTGGGAGATGATAGTTCCCAGGAAGCGGTAAGACTCCGTGATGGGGCAGGTGGGGCTGAGTTCCTCCTGAAGTCCACAACCATCTCCACTGTCTTTAGAGCATTGAACTCTAGGTTGTTTTGCTTGCACCACTTCACCAGTTGGTCTGTAGGCGGACTCGTCACCATCAGAGATGAGTCTGATGATGGAGGTGTCGTCCGCGAACTTCAGAAGCTTGACAGACTGGTGACTGGAGGTGCAGCTGTTGGTGTACAGGGAGAAGAGCAGAGGAGAAAGAACACAGCCCTGAGGGGATCCGGTGCTGATGGTCTGTGAGTCGGCGATGTCTTTCCCCAGCTTCACATGCTGCTTCCTGTCAGACAGGAAGTCAGTGATCCACCTGCATGTGGAGTCAGGCACACCAAGCTGGGAGAGTTTCTCCTGGAGCAGAGCCGGGATGATGGTATTAAAGGCAGAGCTGAAGTCCACAAACAGGATCATGGCGTAGGTTCTTGCGGAGTCCAGGTGCCGGAGGATGTAGTGTAGGGCCAGGTTGATCTGAACATCTTCTTAGCAGTCGGAAGATGTGTAGACTTTCAGCTGTCCTGATGTCAATTCCTCCCCAACATTTCCAAAAGATGCAGTTTTAGTCCAGATGACAGTTTCTCCAAATGATCCAGAAATGTCAAAACCTTACTGGTATATTGTACATTCTGCTTTGTGCAGCAATGATGGCTACAACTTTCACCTTCTGCATCACAAACATCATCCATCAAATACAATGGGACATCCCATTAACTCATTGATTATTAAAATACACAATCCCACCTGGTAGATCCTTTTGGCTTTCATGGCAGAAGGGGTCAAAGATCAAGACCTGGAGAGAAATGAACTTGGATGTAAATGTGTGAGTATCACTTCAGATTTTTCTCACCAGAGGATGACTGATGACTGTTTTTCTGCCTGACTGCCACAGTGGGTTAAGACAAGGGGCTTTATGATGCATGGACATCCTTCGTTACTAATTAACCTTCATACCACACTAATTAATTAGATTCCAGCAAGGTCAAGCTTTCTAAATGGGACAATTAAGTACCTTCCTCATACAGTATTGCACAATAAAGAGCCTACCAAAGCCTAACAAAGAGACGGGAGCGATATTTCTGCAGAGAAAATGTTCAAATGTTTTGCACATTTTACTTAACTAATTAAAATGTCTTACTTGTAATATTATCACGTGCAGAATTTTTGGGGATGCATGGGTAGTTGCTTTTCTAGTTTTCTACCTATTTAATTATTTAAATATATATTCATATTTGTTTATAATCAAGTGATGGCAAAGACATAATCCCGTTCTTGTCTTAACTGATTGGCAGTAACCAAGTTGCTGCCTATGGATCATAGCATGTACTACATTTATAGGAAACTACAAAGTCTGTAATTTAAGCCAAGGTAAGTACCTCATTGTGCTTTAAAGGTGATCAAAAAAACTGACTATTGTCTATCTAAGTAGTTACCCAGGGAGAGGAACCAAAATAAGAGATAAAATGTATGGTTTATTCATGTTACAACAATAAAAAAAACCTTTGTTGTATTCGGAATGTGCATGGGATGTGACAGTGAACAACGATGGATAGGGGTGAGAAGTTCAAAGAACAGATTATAACAGGAAAGAGAAAAACTGTGGTCTGCACAAACACAAAAGAAGGCTGTGTATAGTAACAACGTATTCAAATGAACCAAGGTAATAACTTGGCGATGTGAGCATGCTGTGGGCCAAAGAATGGCTTAACAACACATTAGAGATTTCACTAATGATTGTGGTAGTTGCAAAGCAGTAAACATTAACACACATTTTCATTTTCTTTGAAAAGCCTAACAGATCTATTACAAAAAAAGACGTTGTGAACAAGAAGATGTTAGAGTTGGGAAATTAAGCCTGCATGAGTACACACACACATTTTCAATACTGGGCGTAATGGACCAGTTGGACAGGACAGCTTGCTTATGTTCAGGAAAAAAACATGTAAAATAATGACACACACACACACACACACACACACACACACACACACATGCACACACACAATCCTTTACATACACATGTATAAACACATGCAGGCACAGTACATATGTATCTCTTACACATTTGCATACTGTGCACAAACATGTGAGACAGAGACAGTGGGGTAGGTATCATTTAAAAGACTATTCCCCCTGTACACTTGAGCCCATATCTGACTAACAGTGTGGAACCAGCCAAATGTGGCAGGCAACTGTTTCACATCCTCAGGCTATCCCTGGACTTGGCCCGAGTACAACAAATTGTATCATTGTGGTGTGCATGTTTGCATTTCTTTGTGCGTGTACACTGGAGAAGGACCACAGACAACAGTGGGTTTGTGAGATAAAAGAACTGCAAAGAATAGCATAGAGGGATGCAGGTGACTTGAGGTTGTGCATGTGTGTGTAGAGAAATGACGAATTGATGATGAAATGGTGAATTGCATTTAATCTCTTCATGTGTTCAGACATCATGTGGTTACCAGTGGATCAATGTCAGGTCACACTATATTAATGCTGAAGCAATTCATTAATTAGTACAGTCGATAGACAGAAAATTAACATACAATTTTGATGAATGGCAAATTTTTTGAGTAATTTATCAAGCAGAAAACAACCAATGCCTTTGCAAATCTGGGGTTTACACTGTTAATTGGACAAAACATGCAATAAGATAATAAAGATTATTTTTATCTTTATTTGTATAGGACAGCTTAGACTTGAAAGGGGAAAGAGAAGGGGAATGACATGCAGCAAAGGGCCGCAGGTCGGAGTCAAACCCGCTGCCGCTGCTTCGAGGAATAAACCTCTCTATATGGGCGCCAGTGAGCTAATCAGGCTCCCTGAAGGGCCTTTTTCATATATTCATTATACAGTATGTTGGTTGCAGCACTCAAATAATGCCAGAGTAGTATTTTTCTTCTGTGATTGCTTGTCAGGTTTGTGTCAAAAAAAGTGTCCCCCTCCTCCCTGTCAACCAAACTAGAATAAAATTGTGTATACAATGTTATGTATATTTTCTTTGAAAATTAGGTCATAATGACCCAAGCATTTCGACTTTAAAACGAGTCACATTTAAAACAGCCATTTCTGTCAATAACTGAAGCCTACTGATTGTCTCTGTCCAGGTGTGTGTCTAATTAAAAAAATTGAATAAGTTCTTATGTGTGTGTGTGTGTGTGTGTGTGTGTGTGTGTGTGTGTGTGTGTGTGTGTGTGCTCAGTCAGGCGTGCATGTATGTTTGTCTGTTCTCCAGACATCTAACTGTGCCTTTGACAGAGATTAATAAGTAGTAACCCCATTTTAGGACTACCATAAGGCTGTAACCCTATATTTTACTAAACCCCACATAAATGAAAACCACAGGGTGCCATTTGCTTGTAAAGACAAAAGGTTCTTTACACATCATTGGCATACTGGAAAATTAATCACTGGTAGAGATCTGAGAGAAAAGAAAGAAAAGATTGTTTTTTGTCAAATACTGTAAGAAAGAAATAGACAGGCATATGGAAGTAAAAAAAATTTTTTTTTCCCATTTCACTGCACTCGCTTTAAGAACCGTCAGCTTCCAGATGGTGTGTTATCATTTTTTATTTATTTCTAGGGAGTGATGTAGTTAGATGACATGGCTGATGAGAATATTTCTGTGATCCGCCCTGGGACAAATGAAACGCCATAAAGAGTGCAAGGTTAAAGAGCCTATTACACAATTTGCTTAGATCACAGTAAGCACTGCAGGTTTTAACATAAGGCCCTTCTCAGTGTCTTTTAAAGGAATTCTCATTTTGGAAAATAGACTTGCTGTCTTACCTGGATTTTCCACCAGGTGCCTCGGTGCCGTACCACTGGGAGCGTCTCAGAAGCGGAGTGTCTTGCCTGCCCAACTAGCAATTTGTATTGTCTCTACAAGAGCTTGAAAGAATAATCACATCTTGATTAAGCTAGTATACGTTCCACTCCAAGCACACCTGCAATTAAACTCCATGCCTTCTCTTCTCTGGCGTTGTCCTAGTCTATATCCACGATGTTCCACTTCCTGGATTGCTCCGGTGCAGTCGGAAATTCCGCCGGATGCACCTCTTTACGGCCCGATGTCCGTTTCCTTCCACTTTCTTTGTGTTGGAATTTTAAACTCCGGTCGATTTATGAGGACTACGGTTAACTGCTCCTCAGATCTCTGCAGGGTAAATCCAGACAACTAGCTAGTCGTGCAACAGAAAACTCAGATTGGACAGATAGACTAGCTAGCTGTCTTGATTTACCCTGCAGAGATCTGAGGAGCAGTTAACCATAGTCCTCATAAATCCAGCAAATTTAAAATTCCAACACAAAGAAAGCGTAAGGAAACAGAAAATACATGCATCCAGCGAATTTTCTGCGGCACTGGAGCAATCCCGGAAGTGGAGCGTCAAGGATATAGACTATGTAGCAGCTAATTCAAAGATCTGTAAGCTTTTGTTGACTAAGGCTTGAATATACTCCAGACCAGACGCACATGTACACGGACACCACAGATGCATAGTAGCTTTGTCAATACTATCCGCTTAAAGGAAGCGTTCCACTAATGCCTAATTTTTTTTTAGAGTATTGGTCCAAAAAAGGTGCCAGTACCCTGATTCAGCAGTTACATGACATGTTCATCGCTTGTGTCTTGTATACATTTATATTCATAAGTATGTATTTTAGGCTTGAACACGATTATTCAATTGTTTGATTTAAGGGATCCTGATCAGACTGCCAATCTCACAGTTGAATCTTTGCAGTGTCTGAAAAGGTGGTTATGAAACAAAGGATCATTCCATTGGGCTATATGAGGGTGCTGAATTTCTATAACTCATGATGTATTTATTATTATTTATTTTGGTATAAATATCAGCACATTAATAATACTGTAACAATTAAGGGTACTCATGTGAACAAGAATTTGCTGGTACTCAGTACTAATGAGTACTAGTGGCACTTGATTGATTCGCTGGTGAAGAGACACGTGCTAAAAAGTTTGATATATTTTTAAGCATCAGAGCTTAGCAAAAATGTGTATTTTGCCAACCAGGACCTGAATCCAGTGAATCCAACATGTAAGCAGTTATCATAACCCAACCCTACCAATCTCCCTAAATCTAGGTAGATACGAGATTTGGTTATGCATTTCCCAAAATGTTTTTTTTTCCTTTTCCATGATTCAGTTTCTGTAGATAAATATTGTCCACTGGCACACTGTAACAATTTTCACAAACAACATTACTACAGTAATACAAGTTGCTGCCCATATAACACACAAAATACTGTAAGAAGCCAGTTTCACATGTTTTAAGTCTGCCAGTTTGCTCTAAAATGTAATTGTCTAAGTACAGTGCACAGTTTTCTAAACTATTGAGGTAATTTCATCAAGTCTATTATGCATGTGTTACCTGTTGAAACCCTTAGAGAGCGAGAGAGATTGGAAATATGTGTGGGTGTTAGCAAGAGAGAAGAAGGGGTAATTAGAAAACACGCTTGTATTATATTCATTCATCCACCAGGGAAGTCCAGTAACACAATGCTTTGGCACACAGAGACAAAATGCCACATCTCCAGGTGTAATTTATTAAGGAGTGATGGTAGATAATATGGATGCCCTGGCTCACACAGGAAACAATGTATTATCCAGTTACCATTTCAAAGAGCTAGCACTGCAAAGAGCTTAGATTAATGATGCACCTGTTTGGTCTATATGGAGTACACATTAAAAGCCAATGGCTTGCATATATTTGAGCTTATTAAGAGGCCAGCAATGAAGAGAAGGAGAGTGGTTCATGGGAGATGGAAATTAAAAGAGAGAATAAGAGGATATGAGAGAGAAAATGAAGAAGAAAAAAAGCATAAGTGAAAGAAAAGAAAAAAAGAAAGGGAAGAAGACAGTAGGAGGAAGGAATAGATAACAGACCAAATGGGAAAAGAGAGACAGAATGGGAGAAAGTGAATAGTTCATTTTTTAAATGATTTTCATTGGTCTTTCAATTTCTTTTCCTCTTCTGTTGGACCCTACTGTATTTTTACAAATGTTTATCATGTGAAGCATTTTGTGATTTTGTCTGTAAAAGGTGCTCAAATAAACGTATTATTATTATCAGTATTAGACCAAGTGCTCCCAGAAAGCATACTAAATTAATCAGATACATGTACATAGATGCCACAATGTGTATATTATTATCACATAGGCCATTGTGTTGGGTTTACTATAAATTAATGTCCATTACAGAGCAAGGTTCACAATAAAGACAATAAAGAAGCATAATTTATATAATAATGACATAATGACAAGACACCCTTACAGCCATTGCCATTAACAGAGACAGTAGTTTCTCTTGTTAACTAGTGGTAGTGTTTATATTAATTTTAACAGGACACAAAGTGAGTAAATGTCCTAACCACTGCTCCTCTTGGCAAAAGAGCATCTGAATGTCTATAAATAATATCATACTATTATAACAAAACAATAATAATTTTCAATGACAATGCAGAGAAATGAGAGCTCCGGTGCTCAAAAGTGAAATGTCCAGAAAAAGAAAAGAAAAACAAGACCAGGAGTTACTTATAAAATACCAAAGTGACTCAGCTACCCGACAACTCTGCGGCAGCTAGTGCTAACGCTAGCATTGTGTGTCAATAGAGTGGTGTTAGCCAAGAAGCCGACAAGCAGATCTCCGTATTGAAAATGCAGGTTGTGAAGAGTATCTGAGTTAAAGAAGTACATCTGTACGCCGAAGGGCAGCTTCCGCCCCCGCACCAGCAAAATGGAGAGCCTGCGGCAGATGACACTGAGGGTACAGTAGTTGCTGTACGCACAAGACCAGATGATCCATACAAGACTGACCCTGCAAATGGGGAGATTCCATTGATGACACTGTTCATGCTTACTTGACTTGTCAAAACAGAGATGCTGACCTGTCCATGTCAGAGCGCCAATAAAAAAATACCAAATAACGTACAATGCTGATGTCCATTGTCAGCAAATAACAGCAATGTTAAAGTGCTCATATTATGCTCATTTTCAGGTTCATAATTGTATTTAGAGTAGGTTTACATGGTTTAATTTTCAAAAGCTGAGATGTATCATTTTGGGCCAAGACTACAGCTGCAATATCTCAAGTTAAAACTTCATTTTAAAATGTTTTGAACACAAAAACAATTTTTTTAACACAACTGAGGGTGTAGAAAAATCACCTTCTCTGCAAAAGACTTTAGTGTCACAGTAGTCTATATCGACGATGTTTCATTTCCAGGATTGTTCAGGTGCTGCCAGAAATTCCGCCGAATGTCCGCTACCTTCCGCTTTCTTTGTGTTGCCATTCTAGATTCTGGTCGATTTATGAGGACTATGGTAAACTTCTCCTCAGATATCTGCAGGGTAAATCCAGACAGCTAGCTAGACTATCTGTCCAATCTGACTTTTCTGTTGCATGACTAAAACAATTTTTGAACGTACACATATTCCATCAAAACAAGTTCCTTACTGAGGCTATTTTGCAGTGACACCGTCATTGAGTCTGGCGCTTAGCGACAACCAAGACGATTGTGATTGGTTTAAAGAAATGTCAATAAACCAGAGCATGTTTTTCTCCCATCCCGGAATGTTGTGTGGACTAGCCAGACCCTCCTCCGCAGTGAGGTGGAGGAAGGTCTGTCAATGCGAGACTAGTGTTACAGAGTCATCTAAGACTGAAAGAAAGAAAAGATGATCCAGAGACAGAGTATGATGATGTTTTAGGAGTAGATGGAAGCTACTACTCTGGAATGCAGGAAATTGATTTAAAAAAAAAAAAAAACTACACAAACCCTACTGCTGCCACTGGACCTCAGTTACAAATTGCTCCTGGCTACGGTCCTGTTAAATCTGCAGCTCAAGATGACACACTGCAAGTAAAACATTCGTATTTACTTTAAGATCCTTTAATAATTGTGCAAGCACTCTTCTATAGTTTGTATTTTTCTAAATTTAAAAAATAATTCAAATTGTGTTGAATTGTGGACTTACTATGTAGGATGGAAGTCAATGGATGAATGGAGCTGTGTTTCAGAGTGCTCCCTGACCTCCCTTATGGACCTTTAATGACAAATATACAGTCTGGCTAATCGTCAGAGGAGTGCACTTGCTATTACACACTGCACAGCCCCACAGGGACGGTCAAAGAGAAAATAATGGATAATTTGCTGATCTGGACATATTCTTTTTCTCCCTCTCCTGCTGTGGATGCATATGTGTGTCTGTGCCTGAGTCTCTCTGTGTGTGTGTGTGTGTGTGTGTGTGTGTGTGTGTGTGTGTGCAAAGGTAGGAAAGTGAGTATGTGCACATGTGCAGCAGAGGGAAGACAGAGAAAGAGAATAAATGACTGTGATAATTGAAGGTGAACATTCCAGGGCATCTGCTCTCGTCCTGTGTTTTTCTCAATGTTTCTCTCCCCCATTGCCAAATATGTATTGATTTCCATGCATATTTATAATCTGCACAGTGGATCTCCAGTGTTTTCAGAGGTGATAGGCCTGCTTGGTGGAGCAGAATCAACAATATTGAACATACACAGACTCTCCAATCCCTCCTCTAAGCTCTGATGATGTGAAGTATTCAATTCCAACTCTAGTTTGTTCGGGGCATTGTGTACCTTGGGTGTGGTGGAAGGTTGGTTTTATGTTGCGGTCAAGCATTATTTATTCTTGCTTCTCTTTTCAGTTTTATTCTCTAAATCCAATTTAATATAGATGTATGTACTCCATTGTGCTACAGTTTCTGAATTGTATGCATTGGCATACAATCTTACATACAGTCATATGTTATTGCCTATTAAACTCTACAGTTTATATTCTTTCTGCATGCCATTAGATGTGATTATATGTCTTCAAGCTGGTTTATGGCACTTTGATGAGACAGCATCCCCCAAAGACACCCAACACGATTAAAGGAGAATTTCGGTCAATTTCAACACGTAGCTCTGTTATTTGGAAATTTGGAGTGCTCTTTAGCAAAAACAACAAAAACAATCGGTGCTGCCTACACCGTGATATCACCCTGCTAACGTTAGCACCCAACAGACTTAAACAGGGCAAGTTTTAAACGTGTTTTAAGCCTCTGAACATGCTCGAAATGTCATTACAAGTGCCTACCCATGTGCAGTGATTCCTTCCAAGGGAACACAGCAAATGTGACTGCAGTAGATCAGTAGAACAGATAGTTGTGTTAATCCAGCCAGTGCACATATCTCTGTTTATTTCCTGTTTTCCGGTCAAGTCAACACTAGTCGATTGTCGAACTCATACAATCCAATATTCCAGTCAAATTTGTTGTGTTCCCTCGGAAGGAATCACTGCACATGGGTAGGCACTTGTAATGACATTTCGAGCATGTTTAGAGGCTAAAAACACGTTTAAAACTTGCCCTGTTTAAGCCTGTTGGGTGCTAACGCTAGCAGGGGAATAACACGGTGTAGGCAGCACTGATTGTTTAAGTTTTTCTTGCTACTGACAGCACTCCACATTTCCAAACAACAGAGCTACATGTTGAAATCGACCGGAATTCTCCACTAATTATGGGATTAATTGTAATTTTACACAATTTTGTTCTACTTTTTCACTCTACCTTAATCCGTTAATTTATCTTCCATTTGACATTGAGAGCAACTATGACTTCATCGTTTATTTCCTATCAATAGACTCTTTGAGCATCACGCTCTCAGAGGGGAGGCACAGGATAAAGACAAGAGGCAGGTCTCCTAAGTGGCTCTTCATCTGCCTGCTGTCAGGCTTGACCTTGCTCTGATGGCTATGTGTGTGTGTGTGTGTGTGTGTGTGTGTGTGTGTGTGTGTGTGTGTGTGTGTGTGTATGTGTGTGTGTGTGTGTGTGCGTGTTATTAGTGCATGTTTCCTTTGTGTATTTTGTGTGCAATGAGAACGTGAGCACAATACTTTTTGTAGGTTAAGAACTTTGTATGAGCATGGATTGTGTAGGTGCTTATAAGCATATGTATTTGGGACCAATATGTGTAGTTTCTGACTAATCTAGTAGTAAGTCTTAACCCTTCATAAAGCATGTTTCTCATCTTTCTCCCTCTCTTGCTCTTTGTGATTTCCTGACTCACGTTATTTTAACCAAAATGTGTTTGTGTCAAGGTTTTTTTACTGTCCTAATCACTTAATGACACAAAGGCGCTGCACAACAGGTGTGAGGTACACTGGTCTTAGAGAGGGGCAGTAGTGGCCTAAAGGTTAAAGAAGCGAGCTTGTGACAGGGAGGTTGTCGGTCCAATCCCCTGACCGACAGGATAAAATCTGGGTGGGGGAAGTTAAAGAGCAGCGTTTGTCCCTGCCTCATTACCACCACTGAGGTGCCCTTGAGCAAGGCCCTTAACCCCAAACCGCTCCAGTGGAGCTGCCCAGTGGCCAGCAGATCAGACTGTGGTTGTACCGGGCAGCTTCCAGGTATGAATGTGTAACTGTGTGAATGTGATCAGGGCGTTCCTGCAAAAGAGAGGTTGCCTCTCAGTGAACCTTCCCTGAATAAATAAACGTTTTATGGCGTTATATATGTGCCTCATTCCTGAGCAAGCAATTGTATGTTTAATTATAGTCTGGAGAGCAGGACAAGATGGAGCAAGGTAAAGTCACTGTCTGATCAAGCTGTTAAGTTCCAGTGACTACCACCTCACACAGTGTCAGGTATTCTTGTCTTGGAATCACAATGTTTACATATTGACATTCCATTCCAATGAAAGGTTTTGGAGGTCCCAGCTGCAATAGACCGGATAACAGCACATCTGATGGAAAAGAAGAAGAAAAACATAATTATGAGAAACTATGTTTCAAGATGAAAACAATATTATCAACAGTAGCTGTTTTTAGATATTGATGATGCTATTGCTGTGAAAACTATTGACAGAAATTGATGTTACCTGGGATTATCGTTACCATTGTCATTGATGGAATTTCCAGTGCGGATCTCAGCGCCATTGATTCTTTACGAGACAGCATCTCTTCTGTTGGTGATGGTGACAGTGTTGATTTTATACGTCTTCAGGAGGTCCAGTCTCCACCATGGTTTTACATCATTTCCTGAGTGGCTACAGGATCCCTGTCCCCAGTCGCTAGCACGATTTCCATCAATGGCCCTTTCAGGGACACCATTGTCTTTCACGGAGGACTGAGTCACTCTGCTAGGAATCCCTAACACTTTGCTGATTTTTTTGAGAGCTGCATATCTCAAGCCTAACTTGTGCGCTAACAGCACCATTTGCACATTTACATCAAACGCTACATCGTTCCTCGATACGTCTTGAAGACAAGTAGATGTGTAGACACTTTGCCTGTACGTATCTTCTTTGCAAAGACTGCACTCTAGTAGTAAACTGCTACAGAACCCATGATTCTGCGGATCGATACTAACTTTAAGCCCTGTCCCTGTGCAATTAGGACAAATTAAATCACCAATCAGTTCATTCAAATGCGCTACATGAATTATCAGTCACTGCTGTGTGGCGCTCTCATTACCTCCTACCTACTATTTTGAAAATTAACCGGATTTTTATTTTGTTTCTGTGCTCGACTTCCTGTCCTGCCGTGTGCTGAATTGCTGCGGAGCAAAAATAGAAGCTCTGCATATCTGCTCCGGAGGGCTGCAGACCACCGGAGCTGGGACAGAATCAGAACGCAGCTGTTCCGTAGTCAGTGGAAATACACACATTGACTTTAATGGAAACCTAATGAATCTAATAACATTCCGGAGTGGATCCCGCAGCCGTTATGCATTAGAGTTAAATCCCCCCTTTTACTTTCACAATTGGTTGCTGGTGAAAAGGACATGACCATATTTGGATCTGACAACATTGCACAGGGGAGAGAGAGCTTTCTAACGGTATATGTCATGACAGGGTGCAGACAGCGATCGTGACGCAGCATGATGATTTAGAACGCCAACTTTTATTGAATTTAGGAGAAATCTACAAACGCAAACAAAGTGTAGTAAAATAAAGACCTAAATGAATATTTTGGTGTTTTTTTTCACCACAAGTCTGAAAGAATACAGTGGCTTGCAAGTACACACCCACGCTAAAGTTGACTAAAAAGAGGAATAAAAAAACATCTTTTGGAAATTGATGTTAATGCCTTAGTTAAAAAAAGGAAAAATCCATAGATAAGATAAGATAAGATCATCTCTCAATGCAAATCAAACCAGCTATTAGGCTAACTGAAATAAAACCATGCCAGTCTCTAGGTATGGTGAAGGGGATGTGATGATGTGGGGCTATTTTAATTCCAAAGACCAAGGGAACTTTATCAGGATGCATAGTATCCTGGATATTATGCATCCTGATAAAGAGATGATAGAGAGATGATTTTATGGAAAGTACCCCATGCCTGCATAGTATCCTGGATCCATGAAATAACTGGCCTTCATCCATAAAAATCTGTCTGCCTCTATGGGGATTTAACATAGGGGAGTACTTACTTATGCCCCCTGTATTTTAAGGAAGAACATTTATTTATTTACTATACATTATTCATTCACAAAGAAAATTGGTGTCCTTAAAGGTTGGATTTTTCCTCATTATTTTTAATTAAGGCATTAAGATTTATTTCCAAAAGATGATTTTTTGTATTCGTCTTTTTAGTCAACTTTAGCATGGGTGTCCTAATTTTTATACCTGACTGTATATATATATATATATATATATATATATATGCGTGTGTGTGTTAAGGGTTAAATGTAAAGCAATAAATATGAATAAAAATGTGTACACAAAATTGTTTTAAGATTTTTAAATGCAACAACTCATTAATGTAAGCATAAATAGTAAATAAAGTCAATAGAGTAGCTGACTGCACTATAGATCCTTTTCGAGCATGTAGTTTGTGGTATGTGTTGAACTGCATTGCATTATACATTATTACAGTAGACTGAATTAGTTCTGGCTAGGTGTAGCTAAAACCTGGCAACTGAGTATATGTGTAAATGCACTCGTACATCTAGTATTTATATTTCAGTGTTTATAGTTTGTAGCTTATTTGATGTAGAGTGGATGTTGTTGCTAAGATAATACCATGATGATAAAGCAAATACAAGGAGTTTTTAACTGCAGTGGCGGTTCTACATTGAATTACACCCTGGGCAAGACCCCCTTCGAGCGGAGGAGGAGGTGGAGATTGTACTCCTTAAAAAGTGTGTTTCCTGTTGTTATTGTAATAGTTTTGTTTTTCAAATGTTCTAATGAAAGACATGTGCAACTGAGAAGTATAACAAGAGCAGAGAGCAACAATAATATAAAATATTCAGAATAATATACAAATAAAATATAGAATACATATTCTAAATAGCACAAATCCTTCATCACACAAATGTGAAAACAAACTAAAGAAAGTCTAATTATTACACTATAGCACTAAGAGACTGTTATTTATTTCAGGGGCCACCGGAGGGTTTTTTGGATCTTTAATTAAAATAGACCTGACCCTCCCTTCACCAACAAAAAAATTTGGATGACCCTCCAAAATTAAATTAAAAAAAGGGATGACCCTCCCTGACAATTTATTGATGCATTCTGTACTGGTCTGCACTTGGCAAAAATGTACAAATACCCATTGTTTTTTTACAGCCATGACTTACGTCCCTAAACCTCTGCATTCTCATCTTGTACATCACACTCCTCTGTTATGGTGTGGTGGCCATTTCAGTAGATTTGCTCACTAACATAGTTGTGGAAACACAATAAGCATGGAAACTAAATGCACACTTCCTGCATTACTGCATTACTTCAAATACTAAGTTTTTAATTTCTCAACTGGGACCAGTACACAGTAGGATTAACACTGTGCTTTGTTGTGTTTTTCTGTGTTGACCTTTCAAAAATGTTATGACTCTACATAGTTATGTCAGTGTATTAAAACCATGCCAGGAATCCTACGCTAGGTGTGTGGTTATATCAATCTGCAGAACGGGCTGTGGATCCAGAATAGTGACATTTTCTCCTTAGTATGTCTACTGTGTAGGGACTTATGGGATAATGTTTGTGTCCTTAATTCCAAGCAAAAATTATCAAGTATCAAACAAAAATCACTAACTGAAGCAAAAAAAGTGTCACCTCAAAGGTAAAACTTAGAACTTGCAAACAAAACATTTGTGTAATGTATGTCCTTTTGTTTACAGTTCCCTCTGCTTCTTTCTCAATGATCAGTCTTTTGCTCTCTCCGTCACGTTTGCAGTTGTGCTCCCAGTTTTCTCGTTTGTGCTTCCAAACTCTTTGTTTGCAATTCTGGCACAAACCTCTAATGTGGGTGGGTCTTAGAGGGGTGCGTCCCCATTGGTTAATGAGTTTTGGGACTACATTTGAGTGACAGCTCAGTGCCTGCCTGACCTGTTATTTCAGTGCAGCTAACATTAGAGAATTTGGAGGACACACAAACCACTCTACACAGCGGATTCATACAAGATTGATAAAGTGTGAGTATTGATCATATATATTGTCTGTGATCTACGTTGCAAGCATGGCTACTATAGCAGTTGTTTTTTCATTGTGTTAAGTTACTAGCTAGCTTGTAAAGCTGTGTAAGTTAGCATTTAATGTTAGCATTTAACGTTAGCTAACTGCTAACGTTATCTAAAACAAATGCTAGCCAAGCCAAGTAACGTTGGCTTACTGTAGCTACTTTACTGAGCTAATTTGCCATGGGAATCATGTAGGTTTAGTGAGGCCTTACTCAATTGAGCTGTTTTAATTATCGTCTTCTCTCTGTAGAACAATGAAACATTGTGGGACCTACAGTACCCAAGCAGAGCTACGATATTATGACAAATTATTATCCAGCTAAATACAAATTGATGTGTTTGCTATTGGTCTGATAATACACAATGCTAGGGTATTGGTTAAGTTGTACAATGTAGAAGCTTTGAATATATGATTGTTTTCCACATGACAGTAGTAAGTTTCCACCACAATGTAAGGAAGACAGAGCTGAATACAGTCTGGACAGCAGGAAAAGATGGGGCAAGGTAACATCACTGTCTGATCAAGCTGTTAAGTCGTCGGAGTCACACATGCCACCAAAGGGACTGTCAACAACAGACTCTTCATTTACTGGTTGCACAATAAATGGAAACATTTTATCAGAATAAAGCATTAAAAAAGTGCTTAGAAATATAGGAACTATTTGAAATATTGGATAGAACAACACAATGTAATTCTGCTAAATAAAACATCACATTCATTATTAATTACATTTGTTTTACTTTTAAACAAATTCTATAAAATGTATACAATACAGATTTTCTACCAAAACATATTTCAGGGGGGAGCGGCTACCACCTCGTGCCCCCCTTCTAGCCCCTCCCCTGAATTAAGTGGACATGAACTGAGGAATTGTTTCAGACTCAGCCACAGAGACCAGTTCCAGTGACTACCACCTCACACAGTGTCAGGTATTCTTGTCTTGGAATCACAATGTTTACATATTGACCTTCCATTCCATTACAATGAAAGGTTTTAGAGGTCCCAGCTGCGATAGATGGGATAACAGCACATCTGATGGAAAAGAAGAAGAAAAACATAATTATGAATAACTATGTTTCCAGATGAAAAAACATTATTATCAACAGTAGCTGTATTTAGATACAGATGATGCTATTGCTGTGAAAAATATTGACAGAAAGTGCTTTTACCTGGGATTATCGTTACCATTGTCATTGATGGAATTTCCAATGCGGATCTCAGCACCATTGATTCTGTCGGAGACAGCATCTCTTCTGTTGGTGATGGTGACAGTGTCGATTTTATACATCTTCAGGAGGTCCAGTCTCCACCATGGTTTTAAATCGTTATCTGTGTGGCTACAGGATCCCTGTCCCAGTCGCTAGCACTATTTCCATCAACGGTCCTTTCAGGGATGTCAGTGTCTTTCACGGAGGACTGAGTCACTTGTCCACCTTTAGCAATATTAAGATCTGTACAAATTTACAAAATGTGTCATTAAAGATAGTTTGAGGAAGCCACAGATTATTACATGTGTTGATTTTACCAGAGCTGCCAAAGAACAGGCAGTCATCATAGTTTTACTTTTACTATAACTTTTACTGTGACTGTCATGTAAGTCATGTATTGGAAACATTATATGGTACACATCATGAGCTGGAGCAGTGTTTAGTTATGAAATGATTTAAAAAGATAGATTGAGAAAGGATTCCTGTCCATAAATGCTAGCACGATTTCCATCAATGGCCATTTCAGTGCCGGTATTTTCAAACACGGAGGACTGACTCACTATCCCACTTTTAGCAATAGTAGGATCTAGACAAAGTTATGAAATGTGGCATTAGAGATAGTTTGAGGAAACCACAGATTATAATGTGTTGTTCTGACCAAATTTGCCTCCAAAGAACAGCCAGTGAGTGTGTGCTCAAAGTCATCTGTTGGTCATGTAAAATGGTATAAATTACCAATTGGAGCAGTGTTTAGTGAAGGCTGACCAGTGACTTCCACTTCACACAGTGTCAGGTATTCTTGTCTACCGGGAATCACAATGTTTACATAACGACTTTCCATTTCATTACACGTAAAGGTTTTGGAGGTCCCAGCTGTGATAGACGTGATAACAGTACATCTGCAAACAATAAATTAAAACATAATTAAGAGTAAAACTGATTTACCAGACATAGACTATCCATACATCTTACCAATAGTTGTAATTTAGATACTGATCATGCTATTGCTGTGAAAAATGTTGCTTTCTATTAGGGAATAATTTAGATATCCAGTGCACTAATTTTCTGTTATTTACACAACCAATGGTAAATATTCTAATCTAATATAAAACAGAAAGTGCTTTTACCTGGGATTATCGTTGCCATTGTCATTGAGAGAATTTTCAATGCGGATCTCAGCACCATTGATTCTATTGTTGAGAGCATCTCTTCTGTTGGTGATGGTGACAGTGTTGATTTGATATGACTTCAGGAGGTCCAGTCTCCACCATGGTTTTAAATTGTTATCTGTGTGGCTACAGGATCCCTGTCCCCAGTCGCTAGCACTATTTCCATCAACGGCTCTTTCAGGGACAGCATTTTCAAACACGGAGGACTGCAGTGTTTAGTTATGAAATGATTTAAAATGATAGATTGAGAAAGGCACACATATTACAGATGCCTATTACATACTAAACAATTGAAATTATTGGGGAAAAGTCAATAATTTGATTGAACAAATTGAAAGAATAATCTCACCAAATTGGCCACTTGTCTGTCCTAGAACAGCCAACAACACAAAAACCACGACTGGAGTCATCATCCTGTGGAGCAAGTTCACACTCATATAATATTATTCAACCTTAAATATCTTGTACTCAACATGCAGAACAATAATATAGCAGTAAACAAATATGTGCTATAAAATATAGCAGAGTAGTGGTGTTCTGAACAGAGAATGAAGTCACACTTTTTCCGTGTGTGTTGTAATCAGAGTTTCTCTGTATTATGTATTGGTAACCTGTCCATTCACACGTGCATGTTGGTGGATCTCAGTGCATGTGTGTTGCTCCCTTTGGCATCAGTATTTGAGGACATGGGGATGCCAATCTGCACTGCTCGCTGCCCAGGTCGGGTTACTGCATAAAGTCGGTGCAAACACAGAGTTAACGCAGTAACCCAATGATAACGCCAGCCACTGATGAGCACCGCTCTCCCATTGAATCATGCAGCAAACATGAAAAATAAAAAACATAAAAATTGAGAAACTTTCTTTCTCTCTGGCTTTGTGCAGAATTATGTATCTTTGGAGGCCTGTTTTTATCAATATCAGGAATATCGAGGATCCTCTCACAAAACTCTTTACCCTAGCTCTGATGCACATTCAGACCTTCAGATCTAAAAAAAAAAATGTTTAATAGTAATGTTTATTACCTTTTCGTTACCAAGCTGTAATTCTAAGTGATTCCAGATTTAGTTTATTTTACTGACAAAATTGCAAATATAAAATAAAAGGAAGAATAAAGTTGATAAGACCTACCTTAAATCTCTCTTGAGTACACTGGAAGCAGCTGTGATTTGAATGTCTGCAAAGAGAGTTCAAGTCTTTTTATACTTTTTTTCCAAGGATGATTAACAAATGTTAGATTAATAAATACCCTGATCAAACATCCTGGTGTTTTTGTTTACCTTTCAAAGGTCAATGTTTCTGTCTGACCACGTGATTTTGAGGACACACACTGTGTTTGCTCAAATAAAAGACAAAGTTTGTGGCAGGAAGTAAAGACAATGTCCAACAACATACAGTACATGAGTTCTGGTGCAAGGCATATGAGAAGCGATATATCTGTTACCAGTTAAAAATAATGCAATAAATGTAAATTAAAAAAAATGTAAACCAACCTGTTTTGAGATTTCTAAAAGCATGAACCACACATACATATAACTACGAAAAGTAGCACTGTAATTTGTAAGCATTCCACGTTTTTTTTTTGCTGTTTGCACCACAATGACTGCTGCTACATAATAATGCTGTAGACCGGGTAGGGAGGAGGTTGGGGTGGATGTGTGGGTTATAAAACACAGTATCTTCAAGGTGCAGAGAAGAACTTAACTTTAATGTCCACCGAAATGATGAGCAGCCCACAGTCCCCTGTAACCCGCTCACAGACGATTTTTATAGGGTTAACTGAACTACCAACTGCCGCTAATAGAACAGAGCTGTGACGGAGCTCTGAAGTCATTGTAACAGAGCTCTGTAGCTGCTGAAAACAACCAGCAACTGCCGCTCGGACTCACGGAGCTCTGTAGCAGGCATCACGTGATCAGCCAGCGGTCGCCTAGTTTTGTAGGACTATTCTCAGAATTCTGACTTTAAATTCAGTGCTCAAATACAAGTTTCACATGTGGCCCTAATCCTCTTCGGTAGTGTAGAAATGTATATCTTCTGGAAGCTTGTTTTTATCAATATCAGGAATGTTGAGGATCATCTCACAAACCTTTTTACCCTAGCTGTGATGCACAGCCACACCTTTAGTTTCAATTTTTTTTACTTAGTTATGATTATTACCTTGTCATTACAAAGCTGTAATGTAAGGTGATACATGCTTTGTTCAATTTTTTCCATGTGCTTTCCAACGCACTGGTAGCAGCTGTGATTTGCACAGAATCCACGTGCACGTGACAGCATGTGTGCATATTTTCTTGCATATTAGTCTCGCATGTGTGCGTCTGAGTGGCAGCAGGTCCAAGTAGCTCTGTAGTATGTATTGTTTTTGCGTGAGTTTCCCTGTGTTGTATGAATGGCACATGACTACTTTGAGAAGAGTAGTGTACACAAGAAAGGAACTTCTGGTACTACAGAAGATCAGATACGGGGCCAGACATCCTATACCGGTTGAGCTGGCCGGCCCCTACACAAAGCAAACTGCGCTGTCCATGGTTCTTAAACAACAGCAAACAATAGTCACATGTAGTCCGATGACATCATGTAAGTGAGTAGTAATAGCCATTCGGATTTGCCGTTGGTAGAATTTGGCCAACATTGGCCGCAATTTCTTTTTCACCTTGCCTTTCATGGCTTCCGTACAGTTTCCCTCTATCTCATGTCTTTCCTCTGAAGTAATCTCCATCCCATCTAGAATAGTTTCAGACAAAACATTTAACTGACACATGTCAAATTTACCCTCATAAGATTCCTGTCCTGATTAAGACATCAAGGTCTCTAATATAAACAAACATAAAACAAATGAAACAAAATGGGACATGACCACAAAACAAAAAAATAAATAACATGGACTAAAACATTATTATCAGTATTGCTGCATTGTGCTCATAACGGTTGAAAAAACGTTCTTTCTCTCTTACTTTGTGTAGAAATGTGTATTTTCTGGAAGATTGTTTTCATCTCACAAACCTCTTTACCCTAGCTGTGATCCATACCTTCAGATCCTGAAAATTCTTTTGTTTTTTACATAGTTATGATTATTACCATGTCATTACAAAGCTGTAATGTAAAGTTATACCTGAGTTAGTTCATTTTTACTGTCAAAATTACATATGGAAAATATGGAAAAGGAAGTATAAAGATCAGTAATTCTACCAAAGACCTACCAGCTTTGATTTGCATGCGTGCATAACGGTGAATCATATTATATCATACATTTGTACAGAACATGATTGACAACTGTTGGATTAATATATACTCTGGTCAAATAACACATGTTGTTTTCATAACTCTTCAAATTTCAATGCTCCTGTATGACCTAATGATTTAGGGGGCACACTGTGTGCTAAAATAAAAGACAAAGTTTGTGACAGGTAGTAGAGACAATCTACAACTATACACAGGGCATAAGTTCAGGAGCAAGGCTTATTAGAAGAGATATATATGTTACAGGTTAAATGTAATGCAAGAAATGTGTGTACACAACATTATTTTAAGATTTTTAAATGCAACAACTCATTAATGTAAGCATAAATACAGAGGGGCAAAAACGGATTTAGTCAGCCAACAATTGTGCAAGTTCAACCACTTAAAAAGATGAGAGAGGACTGTAATTTTCATCATAGGTACACTTCAACTATGAGAGACAAAATGAGAAAATCGCATTGTAGGATTTTTAATGAATTTATTTGCAAATTATGGTGGAAAATAAGTATTTGGTAAATAACAAAAGTTCATCTCAATACTTTGTTATATACCCTTTGTTGGCAATGACAGAGGTCAAACGTTTTCTGTAAGTCGTCACAAGGTTTTTACACACTGTTGCTGGTATTTTGGCCCATTCCTCCATGCACATCTCCTCTAGAGCAGTGATGTTTTGGGGCTGTCGCTGGGCAACACGGACTTTCAACTCCCTCCAAAGATTTTCTATGGGGTTGAGATCTGGAGACTGGCTAGGCCACTCCGGGACCTTGAAATGCTTCTTACGAATCCACTCCTTCGTTGCCCAGGCAGTGTGTTTGGGATCATTGTCATGCTGAAAAACCCAGCCACGTTTCATCTTCAATGCCCTTGCTGATGGAAGGAGGTTTTCACTCAAAATCTCACGATACATGGCCCCATTCATTCTTTCCTTTACACGGATCAGTCGTCCTGGTCCCTTTGCAGAAAAACAGCCCCAAAGCATGATGTTTCCACCCCCATGCCTCACAGTAGGTATGGTGTTCTTTGGATGCAACTCAGCATTCTTTCCCCTCCAAACACAACGAGTTGAGTTTTTACCAAAAAGTTCTATTTTGGTTTCATCTGACCATATGACATTCTTCCAATCCTCTTCTGGATCATCCAAATGCTCTCTAGCAAACTCCAGACGGGCCTTGACATGTACTGGCTTAAGTAGGGGGACACGTCTGGCATTGCAGGATTTGAGTCCCTGGCGGCGTAGTGTGTTACTGATGGTAGCCTTTGTTACTTTGGTCCCAGCTCTCTGCAGGTCATTCACTAGGTCCCCCCGTGTGGTTCTGGGATTTTTGCTCACCGTTCTTGTGATCATTTTGACCCCACGGGGTGAGATCTTGCGTGGAGCCCCGGATCGAGGGAGATTATTAGTGGTCTTGTATGTCTTCCATTTCCTTATAATTTCTCCCACAGTTGATTTATTCACACCAAGCTGCTTACCTATTGCAGATTCAGTCTTCCCAGCCTGGTGCAGGTCTACAATTTTGTTTCTGGTGTCCTTGGACAGCTCTTTGGTCTTGGCCATAGTGGAGTTTGGAGTGTGACTGTTTGAGGTTGTGGACAGGTGTCTTTTATACTGACAACAAGTTCAAACAGGTGCCATTAAAACAGGTAACGAGTGGAGGACAGAGGAGCCTCTTAAAGAAGAAGTTACAGGTCTGTGAGAGCCAGAAATCTTGCTTGTTTGTAGGTGACCAAATACTTATTTTCCCGAGGAATTTGCAAATAAATTAATTAAAAATCCTACAATGTCATTTTCTGGATTTTTTTTCTCATTTTGTCTCTCATAGTTGAAGTGTACCTATGATGACAATTACAGGCCTCTCTCATCTTTTTAAGTGGGAGAACTTAACAATTGGTTGCTGACTAAATACTTTTTTGTCCCACTGTAAGTAAATAGAGTAGCTGACTGCATCATAGATCCTTTTCGAGCATGTAGTTTGTGGTGGTGTTGAACTGCATTGCATTATACAGAGATATGTTTGTTACTAAGCCCGACCTCATTGATATGAATGGGGTTGACACCAACACCTGACAGTATGATGCAATATAATTCAAAGGCCCTACAAATTGCCACCTCCAAAATTATCATACCGTTTATTTACACCTCTCTCAAACTGTTTCACCTAAAACTGAACCTTATAGCTTCCACGAAGGTAGGTCCTATTGCAGGACGGCTGTATTACAGTAAACTGAATTAGTTTTGGCTAGGTGTAGCTAAAAACTGGCAACTGAGTATATGTGTAAATGCACTCGTACATCTAGTGTTTATATTTTAGTGTTTATAGTTTGTAGCTTATTTGCTGTAGAGTGGATGTTGTTGCTAAGATAATACCATGATGATAGCTTAAAGCAAATACAAGGAGTTTTTAACTTGTTATGAAGCGTATCTCAATTTACTACTGATGCCTCTTTATGACCTGCATTAGCAAAAAAAAAAAAAAAAAAACATCAGCCAGAAGATTAGCTATTTCTATATAGTTACTCTTAATGCCTGTTACCGGATACCAATCCCCACAAAATCAGACCAGACAATTTACGGCACACAGACCAGAAGAGCCTATGTTTACGTTTACCCAAGCAAAGTTTTGCAGTGAGTAATATGGTAGCCAGTTAAAAGTCAGCAGGAAGAGATTTATCTTTAGAGAATTTTGTTATTTCCTATATCGTGGACCTGGTAACAGGGTGTAAGCAAAGCATGGTACTTGTTCTGTTGTCGGCTGCAAAAACCAACAGAAAAGTCTTCCTGTAGTCAATCATCTGAGGATGACATGACCCAGTAGATTATTTTTTGACTGAAATGTGCCCACCAAAACTGGAATACTATTTCTCATCTGGGACCAGTACACAGTAGGATTAACACTATGCCTTGTTGTGTTTTTCTGTATTAAACTTTCATAACAACTGTTATGACTCTATGACTCTGTTATGACTCTATATCATATCTCAGTGGATTAAAACCATGCCAGGAATCCTACGCTAGGTGTGTGGTTATACCAGTCTGCAGAATGTGCTGTGGGTCCAGAATAGTGACATTCTCTCCTGAGTATGTGTAGGGACCTACAGAAATACAGCTAAATAAATACAGAAGTGTTTATTTCATACAGCTAAATATATGAATAAATTGTTTCATTTCATATATTCACACTTATTTATGTTCGTACCGTATTTATGTTGACACTACATTACAATATAATTTGTACAATCAATTTGTAACAATCATTTAAACCTAATCTTACTTGTAACCTAATCTCAGTTTACTTCTATTTAACATTTTTATTTATTTATTACTGTGGCTATGTTACTTTATACACTTATTGACTTGCTCTTTTCTTACTCTTATTTTACCTTGAATTTGACTGTGAGCAACTGCAACTAAATAATTTCTCTAAAGGAATCAATAAAGTATTCTGATTCTGATATCTTGGTAAATTCAATGAAATTGAAATTTCCCATAATCCTTTGTTTGGACGTGAATTGCAATGTATTTTCTGACTGGATAATCTAAGCTAATCAGAGATCACTATGTTGGGAAGTAGGAAAAACAGGGAAGTCTGAGCTTGACTGATGTTCGTAGACTAAAGTACTTTTAAAATATTGCCACAAGTACCATTTTGCAGCTAACACAGTCGTGTGGTAACTTGTTATCCCGCAGTTTTAAGTGAAGTGCAACCAGGTTAACCGCGTTTGTTGTTTTCACTATATTTGGAAAAGTTTTAAGTGTTAACGTTAAGTTAGCGCCGTCCAGACAGTCCGCTGTAAACGCCAACCGCAGCTTTCACCGAGGACTTCGCTGGAGGACAGTGTAATTGCCACTCCTTTTCTTCCTTAGGGACTGTTCATTATTTATTTATGGGACCACCGGAGGAGTTTTGGGACCTTTAGCCAAAAAAGACACGACCCTCCCCTTGCCAGTAAAAAAATTTCTACGGTCCTCCAAATCAATTTGGAAAAAACTGGTTTGCCCTTGGCAAATATACAGATTCCCATTGTTTTTTACAGCCATGACCAACGTGCCTAAACCTCTGCATTCTCATCTGACGCATCACACTCCTCTGTTATGGTGTGGTGGCCATTTCAGTAGATTTACTCACTAACATTGTTGTGGAAACACAATAAGCATGGAAACTAAATACACACTTCCTGCATTACTGCATTACTTCAAATACTAAGTTACTCCTCTAGTAAACTAGTATTCACATGAAATACAACAATAAAATATTGAGACCATTCAGCAAGGCACTCTGGGTAACATTCAACACACAAACTGGTTGCTATGGACTCGTCACTAAGCTTCCTCCACTTTGCCGTTTAAACAAAGTGGAATAAACGTATAAAAGTCAAAATCTACACAAAACCCGCAATTAGTAAGCTAACATCAAATGTGGCATTTAGGAAACCTTTATTGCAACCTTGGCACGGTAAGATGTCCAAACATAGTGCAACAGTCATTTTAGTTTTTTACGTCCTGCTGCTGCCATCGTCAGCCAGGTAATACTTTTTTTTGCTAAAGCAGTATATGAAATCAGATGTATTACCTACCACCATTTAGTTGTTTTGTGTTATTTAAGATATTTATAAAATATCTGATCATGTCAGACGTAATTATTCCACTCATTTTTTAAACAATGAAATTGCCTGTTTCACAGGGGTCCCAGTGCTGTGATGGAGGGGAAAAAAAAAAATATTGGTTCGGCCTGTGGATCTGTTAATATTTCCGATCCCCGATCCAGCTATTTTGTCAATATCGGGGCCGATATCTGATCTTAATATCGGATCGGTGCACCCCTAGTGTTAACTGTGTCATGAATCCAGCATCTTGAGCCTGTTTTGCCAGTGTTTTGTTTTTGCTCTAACCAGAAGTTCGTTTTTCCTGAGTTTTCCTGAACACCATTTTCCATCTCCAACCACTTACACCTGCTGCTATCTGCACACCTGGTCCTGATTATCATCCTCTGCACCATATAAGCCGTGACCAGACATCCATTCCCTGCCGGCTCGTTAGCGTAACCATTATGTTTAGCTCTCGTATCAAGCTTCTAGTTTTGGAAAGTCTTTTGCTGTTTTTGTCTCTCTGCCTGTCGCTAATCTGCCGCCTGTTCCTCTGTCTACAGTTACTCACCTGGATTGTCACTCTCACCTGCCTGGCTGTCTACTTCACTGCAGCACATTTGGATCAGCACAAAACCCTGCAACCTTCTAGCCTCACTCCCTGCCGACCAACTGGACCAAATCGTTTTCCACATTCAATTTCCAAATAAATACTCACCTTGTATTTTCTACTTACCTTGTCCTGGTCTGCTTTTGGGTTCCTGCACTAGACAAATCGTGAAAAACTGTTATATTTGCTAACCTAAAACCATCTTAGGCTTTGGTTAACTCTGGTGTGTTGTTTTTTAAAATTTAAAATATCTATTTATTATTTATTTATTTATTTAATATATATTTTATATATATCTATATTTAGAATTTCATATTTAAAGGGGTGGTTCAGAATTTTGGACATAGGGCCTCATTTCCAAGTTACTAGCCAGTGTGTTATTTACAAAGACAGTATATAAACTGGACCAACAGATCCCGTTGCCCTGGACGGAGACCAGTAAAGGATATTAGAAGCACTTTACCGGTGATGGCTGAGCGTTACTGCGCAGCCTCCAACTGAGAAAGACGAAGTAAATGTGACGTGAGCAAGCTGTCTGAAAATTGTAAGTCTCCTGGTAGCTGTGCCAAGAGAAATCTCAATCATTCCCAATCTTGCAGAGACAGAGTGCGTTAGTATATGTAAGGAGATAACATAGGCACAGGCTAATTATTGCTAACTAAAATGCTAGTTAACATTAGTAAATAAACTTAAGCAGCTAATGTAAGTTGAAAGTGCCTGCGAGATTATCCTGTACTATACGGTAATTCCTCTACTATGCGACAGTAAGTCGCGTGGTTATGACACAATCGTTAGCCTATTTTTACAAAAACGTCTACTACGGAGCCATAACGTGAGATACAAGGTAATGGAGCCTTTTATACATTGTCTTGTTTCTTTAGAAATAAATAATGGACAAATAGAGTCTTTACACACTTGATGTAAAGTTATTCGCTGTCAAAGTGGCGCCAAAAATGAATGGCAGTCAATGGGATGCTAACGGGAGGTGATGGCTTAGTAGCATCAAAATGGCGCCATAGGAGCTACGCGTTCTGGGGAGAGGCTTATTACCCCCTTGGTTATTTATCAGTGGAGACCGTTTTCAACTCGTTTCATCCAGTCCTTCTAGTTGCAGAGTTTGCTGGTGCTAGGCTAGCGCAAGTCAACGGTTTATGCTAGCCTGCCACTAAAAACAGGCTTACCCACTCCACAGTACACCAGAGGCAAATAAATTATAACGCCAGACTATCGATGTAAATGTCTGTGTTGATAGAATAATGCTCCTCTGTAACGCTGGGCCCTATCCAACAGGACAGTCAGAGGAAGTCGAAACCGGCTCATAAGCCACTGGGTCCGTGTAACGCTTAACAGTTCAATTTTCTAAGCACAAACGGATATTTGGAAAAACATAAAAATGGGTTCAAATATCCAATTTTTCATTTTTTTCCGCCTTGACAAATAAAAAAATTGGATCTTTAAACTTTTTTCCAATTTTCTGTTTTTATTCAGAGGATCAGAAATGTAGAAAATTGAGTCTGGGCTCCAATTATTCAATACTGCAATGATATTCTCTCCCTTGTTCCGCCTAGCTACGCCCCGCCCCCCACTCGAGCACAGCAGCGAGCAGCCACAACCATGTGAAAATGGACGACGTGTTGGAAGTCGAATATCCAAATACATTCAGCGTTCACCGAGAGGTGAAACGCTTGTCAATATCCAGCACAGACTTGAATCAAGATCGCCTAGTGTCTATATTTAAAGTAAGTAAGTTTTGTGCTTTTAACTTAATAGCTAATTTCATTTTAACCATGTTCACGGACTAGCTAGCTAGCTAAATTAATGTTAGCTAGCTAAGTGAGGGCTGTACAGTGCTACGTAGCATGTGCTTCAAAAAATTTGTCGGTGTTATGGATAATTTAGCAGCTTAACACCTTAATTAAAATGTTTTCTAAGGTGTAGCCTACAGATGTGGGGTTTGTAACTACATACTAAGGCTAGATATTTTGTGGCTTGTGCTACAAAACTATCGACCTCCATAGCACTAGCTAAGTTAGTAAAAAAAAGTTCAAGTGCAGCCCTGCTAGTGTTGATGGAGATTAGCAAACTGTTGAATGGCTAAACTGCAGAGTATTGTACTAAACACTACAAAACGTGATGTACTCAAATTTACCTTAAATTACCCCTGAAAACATACCTGGTGCGCATTATTTTTATAAAATAGGCCCTTAATTTTAGCTTAAAATGGCATTTTAAGGTAAAATGAAGGGCCTATTTTATAATAATAATAGCGTGACCCCTTAATCTGGTTACATTTAAGGTGTCAAGTAAGGGGTTCCCTTTATTTGTTGTGATTAAGGGGTAATTAAGGACCCTGTAAGTATATCTTAATTTTATTTTAAGGTGTCAATTCAGGGATTTTTTGATGGGGGAAATGGAAAAAGTAAGGGTTAAATTCAAAAGGTTTTTCTCCTTGGTCGATCTTAATCTATGCACATTTCTACTAAAAAACTACTTAATTATAGAAGGGTTTTAAGGTCAAAAGTAAGGCATCAATAAGGGGTAAAATTAAGGGGTTTTGTTTCATAGTGAAACATGTCTGCATATCTCACGAGATGGAATTTATCTAGAAGATGACATCACCCACGACACATTTTTCCCAAGACCAAACGGATCCTTCCAGACAGAACTAATGAGAAATCAAGGATCATTTGCCGTTTGTGGATCAGCCACAGACTTTGCTGGTGGGCATCCTGGTGCGCATCACGCATCTACGATCAACCAGCTGCCCTACAATCAACTAGGCCAACATCTGCTGCAAAGGTATCCCACTCCACCCCAGCTTCAAGAAGACTCGGGGCAGTCATGTTGATGCTGGATAATTACGAGAATATAATTCGGAATCTTGTTTTTTAATTTAGGTTATACTTGCGGGCAAGGACTTTGGACTGAACAGGGGGGCAAGCATCTCGTCATTATATAAGTTTTGCACAGAGCGCAACATACACAGGCTTGATTATGCAAGACTAGGAAGAGAAGGGACACATCAACTTGTCGCATCTGCGGCAGCCTCAAGTGGTCCTGTGTATGGGCGGAGGATACGACCGGTTTACTGAGAGCGGCAGGGTTCCGGTTAGGTGAGAGAAGTGTCAGACATGCACTTGCACAGATGACCCCAGTGTACACTGAAATGAGGAGAGAAGGCACAGCGAGGCAGATTAACCCTCATGTGTACTATGCAGAGTATGCAGGTCATAAACTACATGTGGACCAAAATGAAAAACTGATAGACTTTGGGGTCACAGAGGTGCTTGCAACTGATGGTTTCCGTAGTAAGATAATGGGTTATTCAGTGATGCCCATAAAAAACTATTTGATAATATATGATGAGGTATACCGTGACCTATGTCTCAGGCATGGGTTGTTTGACAATCTGCAGGCATACAGAAGAAACACTACCAGACCACCATATATACAGAGCCAGTCAAAGCAAAATCATACAGCAGAGCGCAAGTGGGTAGAAGTTAATTCTAGAGTTAATTATCCCATAAAATCACTCTTATCAGAGATGGCAAATGAAGACCTGATTGACATGGATGATCAATGTACTAAATTCTGCATCTCTGAATTTGCACAGAGCTGTTGCACAACTGGTATACAGAAGTTTGTGTCTGCATGGAATGCTCATACAATTCCTCAGAAAGGCATTCCTGATGTGTTATTCCAAGTTTACAAGGCAACAACTTCCGTCCCTGAAGGTCTTCTCCCACCTGTGGAGGTTATGGCTGCAGAGTACACAATGTATGGAGGATGCCTTACACATCCAACAGCATATGGAACTGATCCTCTTGAGGGACAACCTGAACTGCAAGAGCAAAGGGAAGCACTGTTCTCAAACAGATTTAACTTTGAAGATATATTTTGCTGTGCAGTTATTGGTCGTGCAGACCTATTCAAGCTTTAGACTTTTGTGAAGAGATGACATGAGTCAAGTTTATACAGGCAACCAAGTAGCCATGTTAACTTAATGAAAGACATCATTTTCCCAGACTGACAAAATACAGTACTGCTGTAAAAAAAAACATTTTTATTTTGTCAAGACTTTTTTTGTCAAGTCTTTTAGGTTTTTGAAATTACAAACATTTTGCACATTTTAAAGAAAAAGTGAGAATGTGACATTGATGTGCCTTTATTACAACATGGCAACAACTTCATTAACTGCAGTATTACAAAAGTGAGTCTTAAAACATGTATAGACTTTTTTTGTCAAGTCTTTTTGGTTTTTGAAATTACAAACTTACAAACATTTTGCACATTTCAAAAATAAAGTGAGAATGTGACTAACTGCAGTATTACAAAAGTGAGTCCTAAAACGTGTTTTTACCTCTGACCTGGCTAAAATAGGTATTTGTCTGAAAATGCCCAATTTGCATAAACTGTACTGTTTACAGTACAACTGAAACCTTTCCCCCTATGTTTCCATTGTGAGAATCTAACCAAGGATGCTGGAGGGTGCCAACATTAAACTAGTTTGGAAATGACTTCAGTCAGGCCCCTAAATTGAACAAGTTTGGTAGAGAAGGAGATGGTCTTACAATAAAGACACACGTCATTGTCAATGAGGTATTTCTGCACACATTCTCCACACCCTGCCACCTGGCCACAGCAAGCTGTCACCAGCAAGAAAGTATCAGGGATCTGCATGCACATTGTGCAGGTCACAGACACTCGCAGAATTGAAACAACCTGAACACTCTCAGATAATGCACTCATTGTTTGGGTCACTGTGTCTAATGCCTGCAGTTTCAAAACAGCCTGATTAAGACTACCCTTCATTTGACTAACATCAACAATAATCCTTTCAAATTTCTCCACCACATCATCTCGCATGGCTGCAGTTGCATTTTTGATCTCAGTCAGAGTATCCAGGTTTTCCAGTGAAGAGTTGTAATCCTCAGCTTGTTTGCTTCTGCAAACAGACCCCCACCCCCCAAAAAAATATTTTACAGTCAGAAGATGTGAACTTTTAAAAATGTTGACAACTACTTAAAAAACAATGTAACATGCAGAGGGTAACAACAAAGTCCTTTTAGGCAAATCATCCCACTCTGCGGCCATTTTACAGCACACTTTGGGCAGTTATCGGGCAGCTATTTTCCTATTCAAGTTACTGGGGAGGCATACAGGTAGGGGTGGGATATGTGTAGAGACTACCCCATGAAACCCCATGCATTTCTATGGATGATTCTTTAAGTGCTGCGTCTCATTAGAAAGACACACCTTTTTTTTTTTAGACGGTGCACCCTGTTTGTGCAGCTTGGTTTGATCTGTGCTTTTCACGGCATAGACCTTGCTGCTGGGGGTTTTCCAAAAGTCCAAGGCTGACGATAACAGATAAATGGAAAACACAGTTAAGTCTTGTGAAAGCAAGGAAAAAGCTACATCTGAAAGAACTGACCAATGATTGAACCAACAATGAAACCAGCAACTCTTTTTATACCAATCAATTTGATAGCATCTAATAAGCTACAGGTGTCGGAATTAATCTGATTGTAAATGGAAGATATTTCTGTTCAGATGTTATTTTTTGCACCTTTCAAAAAGGTTAAGACATGCGTTACAATGAAAACACATTTAATAAAGCCATACAAATAAACACGATTGATTTTTGAATATGATAACGATATTAAAACTATATGCTCCACCAGATGGAGGTATCAAGTACAGCATCAGTTTTACACATTGTTTACCGTATTTATGAGAATAACTTACATAACATGCCAATATAATTACAGAACACTGCAGATCGATCAAACAGGTGTTTGTGTAGGATATCAATTGTAAGAATGGCTTTGTGAACTCTTCATATCATCAAAAACAGACAATGAGTGTTGTTTTGTGGGAGGAAAGTAATGTTTATTTTGCAAGCCCAAGAAAAATTACAACACACACTGCCAGACACAGCCAAGAGAACTATTTTGCTGCTTTTTCCCATGGCATAGGATCAGGAACAGAATCCATGAGAGACTGAGGAGCCCTTGTAAGGTCAACTGATTTCACAATTCCCATTACATTTATGAAAAAATACAAAACTTTCTAACTTCATGACAGCAAACATGTCAGATTTTACAAAAAAAAAAAAAAAAATACAAAAGTGTCCGCATACACTCCCTTAAAAATCGCGCAGGTCTTTGAATTGTTGAGTTAGAGGAAACTTTGTGAAACAATATCTATGTCAGATATTTTATTTGTGATTATTTATTTTTATTTTTTAATTTGTTAAAAACATTGTGTCAATTTGTCGTGTTGCTGTACCGGCGTGTTGGCTCCTCTATGTCTGCCCACCAGTCACTAACTGTCTTTCTGAGCTGCTGAGCAGGTAGGGTGCAGTTGCTCTTAACAGTTCTGGTGCTAATTATTTGTAGGTTCATCTGAGCAACCCCTTTCACCCCTTGCCACAATGTAATTTGATACATTTGTATTATGACTATTCAATATTGTTCAATACTTTTTTTACCAGTAACAGAAAAGTAATTTTCAGAGTCCTCCACAGGCCTAAAATTGGGATTCAAACTCAGCCTGTACCTGTGCCTTTCAAAAGACCCGACCAAACCTACCTGTTGTTGCTGTAATTGAGACCCACACCTTGGCTTTATATTTATATATAAGGTTACATATGTGCTTTGGAAAGTGGCATTAAGCTGTCAGGTTTGGCTCAGATTGTGTAACTCTAGCTGATAGGCTGGAGGTAGGTTACATTTGGACCAAGCCAGGCTCATTGTTTTCCGTTTGTGTACAGTCTTTGTGCTAAATTAGCCAGCTACTGATGGTAGATTCATAGTTATTGTGCAAATATGAGGGGATATCAATCTTCTCATCTGAGTCTTGGCAAGAAGAAAAAATGATAATTTCCCAAAACATTGGAACTATTTCTTAAAAGTACACAAACCATAAACTTTACAGAAGAGTTAATAAAATTCACGTTGGAGGAACTGCAACAACACTGTTGTGAATATGAGCGCAAGTTATGTTGAATGCCTGGTACTATAAGGCAACCAAACCTCTTGACATCAATTAAACCTTGCTATAACGGTCATAAAATGAATATTTTATTGATGGGAAAGATATAATGTCATTGACCATAATTACAAATATTCTATTGAAGCAAAAGAAGCAGGAACTTGTGTAGATTAGCATTAAAATGATGTGGACATGAACTGAGGAATTACTTCAGACTCAGCCACAGGCATATTCAATGGAATCATCTGATTCTATCCCAGTGACTTCCACCTCACACAGTGTCAGGTATTCTTGTCTTCCAGGAATCACAATGTTTACATAACGACCTTCCATTCCATTACACGTAAAGGTTTCGGAGTTGCCAGCTGCGATAGACGAGATAACAGCACATCTGTCGAACAATAAAATAAAACAGAATTATTAATAAAACTGGTTTACCGGACACAAACTATACGTCAATCTTACCAATGCTTGTAGTCAAATATTGATCATGCTATTTCTGTGAAAAATATGGCTTTCTAATAGGGAGTTATGTATATAACCAGTGCACTAATTCCCTGTCACTTGCACAACCAATGTTAATTGTTTGAATCTAATATAAGACAGAAAGTGCTGTTACCTGGGATTATCGTTGCCATTGTCATTGAGGGAATTTCCAACGCGGATCTCAGCCCCATTGATTCTTTCGTGGCAACAATCTTTTCTGTTGGTGATGGTGACAGTGTTGATTTTATACGTCTTCAGGAGGTCCAGTCTCCACCATGGTTTTAAATCGTTTTGTGTGTGGCTACAGGATTCCTGTCCATAAATGCTAGCACGATTTCCATCAATGGCCCTTTCAGGGACGCCATTCCACCCCAGGGAGGACTGAATCACATTTCCACCTTTAGCAATATTAGGATCTGGAAAAATTTACAAAATGTGTCATTAAAGATAGTTTATGGAAGGCACAGACGTATTACATGTGTTGATCTGACAAAATGTGCTGCCAATGAACAGGCAGTGAGCATATTTGATTGAACTTTGAATGTGACTGTCTGCTCAAAGTAATCTATTGGTCACATTATATAGTAGAAATCACCAGTTGGAGCAGTGTTTCCTGAAGGCTGACCAGTGACTTCCACCTCACACAGTGTCA
Source organism: Sander vitreus (assembly GCF_031162955.1). Classification (NCBI taxonomy): domain Eukaryota; kingdom Metazoa; phylum Chordata; class Actinopteri; order Perciformes; family Percidae; genus Sander; species Sander vitreus. The sequence goes on along the minus strand of NC_135860.1, from coordinate 20,266,513 downwards.
GGTATTCTGCTCTACCAGGAATCACAATGTTTACGTAACGACCTTCCATTCCATTACACGTAAAGGTTTCGGAGTTGCCAGCTGCGATAGACGAGATAACAGCACATCTGACGAACAATAAAATAAAACAGAATTATGAGTAAAACTGGGTTAACAGACACAACCTATGCATAAATCTTACCTCTAGTTATATTTAAAAACTGATCATGCCATTGCTGTGAAAAATATGGCTTTCTATTAGGGAGTTATGTAGATATCCAGTGCACTAATTCCCTGTCACTTGCAAAACCAATGTTAATTGTTTGAATCTAATATAAAACAGAAAGTGCTGTTACCTGGGATTATTGTTGCCATTGTCATTGAGGGAATTTCCAATGCGGATCTCAGCCCCATTGATTCTTTCGTGGCAACAATCTTTTCTGTTGGTGATGGTGACAGTGTTGATTTTATACGTCTTCAGGAGGTCCAGTCTCCACCATGGTTTTAAATCGTTTTGTGTGTGGCTACAGGATTCCTGTCCATAAATGCTAGCACGATTTCCATCAATGGCCCTTTCAGGGACGCCATTCCACCCCAGGGAGGACTGAATCACATTTCCACCTTTAGCAATATTAGGATCTGGAAAAATTTACAAAATGTGTCATTAAAGATAGTTTATGGAAGGCACAGACGTATTACATGTGTTGATCTGACAAAATGTGCTGCCAATGAACAGGCAGTGAGCATATTTGATTGAACTTTGAATGTGACTGTCTGCTCAAAGTAATCTATTGGTCACATTATATAGTAGAAATCACCAGTTGGAGCAGTGTTTCCTGAAGGCTGACCAGTGACTTCCACCTCACACAGTGTCAGGTATTCTGCTCTACCAGGAATCACAATGTTTACATAACGACCTTCCATTCCATTACACGTAAAGGTTTCGGAGTTGCCAGCTGCGATAGACGAGATAACAGCACATCTGACGAACAATAAAATAAAACAGAATCATTAATAAAACTGGTTTACCAGACACAACCTATGCATAAATCTTACCTCTAGTTATATTTAAAAACTGATCATGCCATTGCTGTGAAAAATATGGCTTTCTATTAGGGAGTTATGTAGATATCCAGTGCACTAATTCCCTGTCACTTGCAAAACCAATGTTAATTGTTTGAATCTAATATAAAACAGAAAGTGCTGTTACCTGGGATTATTGTTGCCATTGTCATTGAGGGAATTTCCAATGCGGATCTCAGCCCCATTGATTCTTTCGTGGCAACAATCTTTTCTGTTGGTGATGGTGACAGTGTTGATTTTATACGTCTTCAGGAGGTCCAGTCTCCACCATGGTTTTAAATCGTTTTGTGTGTGGCTACAGGATTCCTGTCCATAAATGCTAGCACGATTTCCATCAATGGCCCTTTCAGGGACACCATTCCACCCCAGGGAGGACTGAATCACGTTTCCACCTTTAGCAATATTAGGATCTGGAAAAATTTACAAAATGTGTCATTAAAATATATATGGAAGGCACAGACGTATTACATGTGTTGATCTGACCATATTTGCCACCAAAGAACAGGCAGAAAATGTGTTAGTTAAGGTGGTAGGGTGGGGTTTGCGTCAGACCGGGGGGGGGGGGGTGGCTTGTTTTTGCGATAGACTACAGACTCTGTATTACATTTAACAATTATTTATTAAACACTCAATATTAAATTTAAATAATAATATATAATAAATAATAATATATAATAAATAATAATTATGCGCTGGACGGGCCCTCGCACCTCTGCGCCTGTCGGGGTTACTGGCGGTCGCTGCTCCTTGCGACCATGCATTTGCGCGGCACTCAGACACTGCAAATCATCACCAATGAAAAGTAACTCTGTGCCGAGTTCAATGATGCCTCACACAAGACTCTACGTCATACAGTTCATTAGCTGCGACAGGGGGCGTGGCCAAAGCATAGGGGTCGGGGCAAACCTTTACCAATAAAAAAGGAAGTCTCTGCAGAGTTCATTGATACCTTACATAAGACTCTACCTTAAACGGATCACCAGTTATGAAAGGGGGCGTGGCTTAAGCATAGAGGGGCGAGCCAAACCATCACCAATGAAGAAGGAACTCTCTGCTGAGTTCAATGACACCTCACACAAGACGCTACCTTAAACGGTTCAAATGTTATGAAAGGGGGCGTGGCCTGAGTAAGTGGGTTTTGAGCCAATTGGACAATGTTCACTCGAGTTACACCCACTTCCTGTTTCGATGGCAAAACGCACAAAATGCCCGCCCTGCCACGGCCATGCCCTATGACGACAAGTTTTTCTTTTAATGACTTTTCATCTTTAACGTCTTAAGATGGCACAGACCAAATTTGAAGTTAATCGGATGAAATCTCTAGGAGGAGTTCGTTAAAGTATGACATGTGGAAATGTTCAAAATCGCACGAATTTCGAACTTTCAATTAAAAATGGCGGACTTCCTGTTGGGTTTAGGGTATGGCTCCAACAATGTGTTTTGTACGTCTTGACATGATACATATGTGTACCAAGTTTTGTGAGTCTACGTTAAACGCACTGCAGGGGCTCAATTTTTTTAACTTTGTAGGGGGCGCAAGCGAGCCATTTTTGTGCGCCTTTCCCAAAACCCTTAAGATACGTAAATTTTCACCAGGCTTGATGCAACTGCCAATTTTGGTGAGTTTTTGAATATGTTAAGCCCCTCAAAAAGGCAATTCATTTGCCGGGAAAATTATAATAATTCCTTCAGTTTCAATAGGGCCTTTTGCCGCTGTCGGCGCTCGTGCCCTAATTAATAAATAACCAGCTTTTCTAAGTAACAGTTGCAATTTTAACAAACACCATACAAACTATACAACACTATTCGGAGTTCGGATTAATGAACAACACACAGCACAGCAACACAATATTTTTTTTCCTTTTTGAGTCTTACCTTCTCAGCGCCATGTTTCCCTTTTCTTTTTTGGCTTTCCATCATTAGACTCACACACTGTTAACGTTACCGATAGACTTCCAAACGTGACGAAAAAAAGAGGTGTTCAATGGCTTTACGTCTTAGGCCGACCAGGACTATGCCAATTGGGGAGGGGCCGCTCACTGATCCCCTTATATTTCTGAAAATCCTAGACGTGGTTGTGACCTGCGCTTCGTTAGTGCTTTCTGATTAGCCTATGTTTGTATTGAAATAAAAGGCTGCTGCGGCCCGCCGTACGGGTTGAGCAGAGGCTGCACAGTTTGACCAGCGGGCAGCAGTCGCACACCAGGCCACCGGATGGTGTTGCTAAGAACTTGCAATTTATAACTATTATCAGACCGGCCCTCGCAACCTCGAAACACACTGCCCATTGGGAAAAGTCCCGACTCTCCCGATTGCCACTCGGCTACTGGTCTTCCCCCCAAAAATGTTTTTTTTTTTTTTCCCCAGATAAAGAATGTTGTAGAATGTTTGGTGAACGATGATAGATGAGCGCGATGACATTCAACCATCAGATGCCACTGTTCGGACGCATCACACGATTCAGAGGCATATCACATATTTAAAGATTGTAAAAACTGATTATTTTCCAACTCATGGCATGTTTTTTGTCTTTTTATGCGTTCTGCAGAGAAGGGAGTCTGGCGTTGGTCACGGTTTGGAATGAAAGGGAGAAAAAAGGACAGATTAACACGGCAGATATTGCTCATATACATTTTCTTTTGATGACGTAGTTAAGGCGGCAGGCATGTGCTGCTTAGCTGCAAAGTGCTGTGGGAAACCCTGCAGTGAGCATACAGTATTTGATTGAACTTTGAATGTATCTGCTCAAAGTCATCTTTATATGGTACAAATCATCAGTTGGGGCAGTGTTTAGTTATGGAATATGATAAGATTGATGATAGCTAGATGGGCACACATATTAAATATATCCATTAAATATTAAAATGTGAATTTATTGGGAAAATATCAATAATTTGATTCAACCAATTAAAGAATAATCTCACCAAAATGGCCATTTGTCTGTCCTAGAACAGCCAACAAGACAAAGACCACAGATGGAGTCATCATCCTGTGGAGGACATTCACATAAAATGTTATTAAACATTAAATAAAATACCTATGCATTATTGTTTTTAAACATGTATACATAAACATAATACACACACAAATATGTGTATACATTTTAAAGAGGAACATTTGCTTGTCTCATTTTAAGGTCAGTAAAGAAGCCACACTTGAACTCCATCTTATACCATTGCCATCTTTATAGAAACATGCCCAAATCGACCTGTTTCTGTGTATTTTTCTTGCACCGCACCTTCTCCCCCTCCCTAAAACATCAAGGGGTCCAGCCATTAAGTGTCTTGTGAATGTCTGGTCTGGGGTTGGAACACAAAGCTACTATGGGCCTTTCCCATTTCCCAGTTTTTGCATTCCAGATTCCTCTCCTCGATTCCCCTCCTTGAATCTTAGTCCCACCCACAGGAGATTCGAGTGAAGGAGTCGAGGAGAGCTGCGAGGAGAGAGGAGTCGAGGCAACAGCCGTTTAACAAACACGAGACATCTCTGCCTCCGAGCCATCATTAAAAGCAATGTCAATTAAATATGACAGCAGCACCACTGCATCAGCTGTCTATCGTTTTGTCATACGTTGCATTTTATGATCTCCGTCAGAGGAGCAGAAGTGTTCATGACAATATTTACTTTGAATTTAATTCACAACATAGATGAGCATGTACGGGGGTTGTACATTTTTATTTGTTGTATTTAACACACACACACACACACACACACACACACACACACACAGATAGGCCTATACAGTATATTCATAATAGCCTATGGCCTACATACGTGGTTATACAGTGGTGCTCATAAGTTTATGAACCCATGCTAAAGTTGACTAAAAATAGGAATAAAAAATCATCTTTTGGAAATTGATCTTAATGCCTTAATTAAAAAAAAAAGGAAAAATCCAACCTTTAACGACACCAATGTTCTTTGTGAATGAATAATGTATCGTAAATAAATAAAAGACATAACTAAGTACACTCCTATGTTAAATTCCCATAGAGGCAGGCAGATTTTTATTTTTAAAGGCCAGTTATTTCATGGATCCAGGATACTATGTATCCTGATAAAGTTCCCTTGGCCTTTGAAATTAAAATTAAAAGCCCCACATCATCACATACCCTCCACCATACCTAGAGATTGGCATGGGGTACTTTCCATAAAATCATCTCTCAATGCAAATCAAACCAGCTAACCATGAAATAAAAACCATGCCAATCTCTAGGTATGGTGAAGGGTATGTGAAAAAAAAACAGCTGGCTAAACTATTTAAAAATGGTGGGTTTGTTCAGGACACCCTCATCTGTTGCTAGCAACGATGACACAGTGATTAGTGATGATTCTCTCCGACCAATCAGTAGTCTGCAGGTTTTCATGTCACCTTTTTGGAATCGCCTCAGCTCGCTTGGAACCTTGACGAAGGTGATACTAAAAAAAGTACCTGTTAGCAGCATAGATGTATAGTAACAAAGTAGAACTACTTCACTACTGTACTTAAAGGTACAATATGTTATATATTTACTGTAATAAATCCAAAAATTACCCCAATGCGTCATCAGATATTAAAGGTCCCATGGCATGAAAATTTCACTTTATAAGGTTTTTTAACATTAATATGCGTTCCCCCAGCCTGCCTATGGTCCCCCAGTGGCTAGAAATGGCGATAGGTGTAAACCAAGCCCTGGGTATCTTGCTCTGCCTTTGAGAAAATGAAAGCTCAGATGGGTCGATCTGTAATCTGCTCCTTATGAGGTCATAAGGGGAAAGGTTACCTCCCCTTTCTCTGCTTTGCCTGCCCAGAGAATTTGACCCACCCATGAGAGAGAGACATCATGGCTTTCAAACGAGCAAAGTGGCAGTTGGTCAAGGCCACACCCCCACCCTCCACCTTGCCCCCCCCATCTCCTCCTCAATAGCTACAGACACAGAAATGGTTCATACTAAGGAAAGCTCATTGTGGGACTGGCTCTAGTGGCTGTAATTCTGCACCAAGGCTGAATTTCGGGAAAGACACTTCAGATACAGTATTATGGGGACCACTAAGGTCTATATAAAAGCATCCAAAGAGCACCATGTCATGGGACCTTTAAGGAAACATGCTAAGTTGAAATACTATCTTTTCTGACAACAATGCTAATGCCAGTATTTTCTCCTCCAGTTTGACAGCCAGGCCGGGTTGCCAGATATACCTGTAAACACGTAAACCCAGCGCGCTACAGCTGTAAGGTTAGTACAGCCATAAAAGCAGCAACCAAGCAGGATCAATGGAGATTGATTTTACCCGACAAAAAAAACGGCATGTTTCTAATAGTTGCGTGACCAGAGAGGTAACAAACCCATCTGTGTAAATATTGGAGATGTATTTGAAAGATGGCGACAGCTTAGAGCCTAAAAGGACGCAGAGTTGGCTAATTTCCTCCTGAACAGGTAAGCATTAGCTTCAGGCTAATTTATCACAGCTACTAGGGACGGGTATTTTATGTCATTTCAACATTTGTGTAGCTACTCACATTGAATTATATTGCTAGAGTACCCGAGTTGGTTACTCGCAAAAACAATTGAGACACAGCCAGTGAAGTGATCCCGACTGGTCCTGGCTAACGCCGCCATGCTAACCCTGCTAACTGCTAGCTAACGTTACTGGAGGACCAGGCAAGCAGCCACGGCTGTTTACGTGTAGCCTGTTCAGTGGCTGTAGCCGACAACGGTGAGTTATTTGAAGCCAAAAGAGGGGGGCTGTAAATCGGAAAGAGAGGACCTTGAGTTTGCAGTGTGTTTAGCGATTGTTGCCGTAATTCTAAGCCAATAAAGTGTGTATTTCAGTCGGGTGGAAAAGGACGGCAAGGTAGTGGTATTTTTAGCGGTTCCTATCGTAATTCTAAACCGAGGAAGTGTGTCTGTCTGGCGTGTGGAGAGGATGGCGAGGTTGTGGGATTTTTAGCAGTTCCTACAGTAATTCTAAGCCGAAAAAGTGTGTCAGTCAGTTGGGTACAGAGCTCCACGTGAGCATGGGCTTTTATGACTGTCAATATAGCCAGCATCTAACGTTAGCTACTCCACTGTGCTGTGAAGTAATGTCTGGCTATGTGAGACAAGCGCCTAGCAACATTGTTGTGGACGCTCCGGTCTCAGCCTGGCAACCAACGTGAACTTCGAGTCTGGGGAGGAGGGGGCGGGGGAGACGACTCTATCCAGTATTTTGAATTTGTACTGCAGTAACTATTTTAAACACTAGCTGTCAGTATTAGCTACATATTGCACCTTTAAGTACCAAAAGGCTGTATCTGTACTCTACTGGAGTATTATTTTTTTCCTCCTACTTCCACTTTTACTTGAGCACATATTTTCGATGAGTTTAATACTTTTACTCCGATAAATTGTTTATGTGCTGCATTGTTACTCGTTACTGTTGTGAATTCCTCACGCTACGGAGAGACTGTGTAGGTTACAGTGTGTGTAGTTACGGCTACATTAGTTACGTACGCTAATTACGTAAGTTACGTAAGAAATCCCCGAGATCGCTTCGTGTTTCTTTTCATTACGGTCGCCTGTTCAGAAGTCAGAGACAATGTAAGTTTGTACTCTTTCTATTTAGCTATTGTTAAGCTATTCCTGAGTTGTTTCAGTCTGCCATGAGTACTGAATGTTAACCGTTTTACCCTGTGATGTGAAGCTGTTGGTTTATCTGTACTTTGCTAGCTTGCTAACTTTCCTGTTCATCACACATGTTACTAGCTAGTGTGTGATATGTTTTTTGGGCCTTTAATCGTTACTGTGCTGGAGAGGATGTTCATTTTACTTGCACAGTGTGATAATTGTACATTTTATTTCAGTATTTGTTAATATTTGTTATTTTTAATATAATATATTTAATATTTGTTAATTCCTTTGGCTACAGCCATGGCTAAACATTTGACATAATTTAAACAATATGATATTCAAACTTTTGACTGCTTTCTTTAATAACTACATAACACAATACTTTTACTTTCAGTAGTACATTTTAAAATAAACTACATGCAATACTTAAGTACAAAAAATGTTGAATACTTTAGTATTTCTACTTAAGTGTGGTGCTTAAAGAGCACTTCAACTTCTACTCAAGTCACTTTTTTGATAGAGCACTTTTACCCAAGTATGGGTCTGTAGTACTTTATACATGTCTGGTTAGTAGCTACCAGGGACTTCTTTTCATAATGGAAAACCAAAAAATGAGTCGAGGCGAGTCGAGCAGGTACCATGTAATGGAAAAACGGCATTTGTAACACACGTTATAATGCTCGCCTAGCTGCTAGTGTGGCACGCCCTCATACTCTGCAACTGACTGGCTAGCTGTGCTTACCTAAGTACTGCGCATGTGTAACTCCCAACAAAGATGGAACAGAAGTAAGATGTCTCACTCTGTAGCTAAAACAGAGAGCTCAACACACAGGGTGAAAAGAGGAGCTGCAGCAATGTGTAGTACAACAAAAATATGGTGTTTTTTGAAAATTAAACCACATAAACCTATTCTGGTACAACCTCTAAATACAATTATGAAACTGAAAATGAGCATAATATGAGTACTGAGCGCTGCTCAGCTGGGTTCCCTGCTTCTACCGCCTGGGCCACATTGCCTAAAACTAACACAATGTGTGACTGCTACATGAAAAAGCGGACACGTTGAATTGCTACATGAGCCACAGCCGAATCGCGACCGATTAAACCTGCAACGTGTTTCAAGTTGAAAAAAATTACAAAAAAAACCTGCATGATATCACTTCTTTCAAGATTAGTTTTTGGAGCTTTTTAGACATGAAAGGGGGAGAGAGATGGGGGAAGACACGAAGCAAAGGGCAGCAGGTCGGATTTGAACTGTGCGCCGCTGCAGGACTCAGCCAACATGGGGCGAACGCTCTTACTGGGTGAGCTAGAGGCCACCCTGCATGACATTGCTTATGTTGACATTCCAAGTAAATACCAAACAAAACAGCGCAAGCTCGCCCCTCCCCCCATGTTTCCATCATAGACAGTATATAAAGTGGACCAACAGATCCCGTTGCTCTGGACGGAGACCAGTGAAGGATATTAGAAGCACTTTTCCGGTGAGTGCTGAGCGTTACTGCGCAGCCTCCAACTGAGAGAGACGACGTAAATGTTACGTGAGCAACCTGTCTGAAAGTTGTAAGTCTTCTGGTAGCTGTGCCAAGAAAAATCTCAATCATTCCGAATCTTGCAGAGACGGAGAGCATAGGTATATGTAAGGAGATATCATAGGCACGGGCTAATTATTGCCAATTAAAATGCTAGTTAACATTAGTAATTAAACTTAAACAGCTAATGTAAGTTGAAACTGCCTGCGAACTTCTCCTGTACTATACGGTAATTCCGTTTAGTCCTACGGAGCCGTACCGTGAGATACAAGGTAATGGAGCCTTTCATACATTGTCGTGTTTCTTTAGAAATAAACAATGGACAAATAAAGTCTTTAAATGCTTCAGATGTAAAGTTATTCGCTGTCAAAGTGACGTCAAAATGAATAGCAGTCAATGGAATGCTAACGGAGGGTGAGTGCTTGTTAGCATCAAAATGGCACCATAGGATCTACGGGTTGTTGATAGACGCTTACCCCCTTGGTTTCTGTAACTGTCATGACTAACTGTCACTAACCCCCACCCCCAACCATCTTGTCGGTGATTGGCTGGAGTGGTTTTTGTTGTATTTTGGTGCACAGCCTGTGCCCCTAGTGTTTGTTTGATGTTTACGACCCCTGTGTTGTCTCCTGAGACCGGGCTTTTTCACAGTGTATTCAGGGGGCAGGCAGCTAGCGGATCAAGGAGAGATGCCTACGATTTGAGACAAAAATGAAATCGCGCCGAAACCATGCAGGAACTCATAGTGTACCTTTAAGCTATTAATCCAGTTTAGCTTTTGCAATTTATCTATTCAGCATTCACACACATTTTCTGCAGGAAACACATTTTTCTAGTCCTTATTTAAACCCCGTCCTCAACAAAAGAAAAGTGACTCTTAATTAAAGCAGTGTATCTGTTAATGGTCTTGGGTGGAAGTCACTAGTGATATTAGACTGGGAGGTTAGTGAGAAATATACAAGTCAGAATTTCAATGGTCCTTATATGATTTTATTTAAAAACTGGAAGGTAAGTGGACCAGATGGATGTAAAATTGGTCTAAATTGTCGATGATTAAAAAATTACGAAATCATTGACAAAACATAAGCCATTAAAAGGGGCCTTTGTGCATTTTATTTAAGAAGACATTGACAACTAATCTGGTGAAAACTGATTAAAAACGTTATTGAGGGTGGGACTATGTGTTGTAATTTGAGTTATGACAATGTTACGTTTGTGGTAAATGTTGTCAAGAAATAGGGAGTGGTGGTGGGGCAGAAAATTGTGCATTGGTTCAGAGCACATTATATAATCAGAGTTATCTCTACAACACTTGTTCTAAATATTCAATAATTACTTATAGTTAAAGATATGCTTGTCTATGTGCTATTTTCAATAGTTGTTGGTGGGGTCCACACGGCACAAAATTGAAATACGCATAAGCATGCTGTACATAGCAATGTACACAAAATGATGTCTCCTGCCGACAATTCAACATTAACTGTCGGTGTTTCTTCTTGTTTGTTTCTTTGTTTATTGCAATAACTTTTATTTTAAATACATTTAATCCCATGTTTTCCCTCTGAAGTAATCTCTATCCCTTCCTGAACAGTTTCAGACAAAACATTTAACTAACACATTGTTGGATCTAACTTACCCTTATAGGATATCTGTCCTGATCCAGACATCAAGGTCCCAAATATGAATAAAGAGTAAGAAAAAAGAAAAAAGGGACATGATCACAACAATATAGAGAGTAATAACTTCAACATCAGTAAAATGCACATAAACATTAGTATAACTTGGTTATAAGTATGTATATTAGTCATGTTGTATTTATGTATTGTTATTTTACAGTTCAAAATCAAACTCTTCTTTTTACTCTTCCTGCTGAATTGTGCAAAGCCGAATCTTCTGAAAGCTTAACCCTAGCTCTGATGCACATTCAGACCTTAACATTTTTTCATTTTCACACATGTATGATTATTACCTTGTCATTACCAAACTGTAATGTAAAGTGGTATTTGATGTAGTTCACTTTTTACAGTTAATATGGAAAATGGAAAAAAAGTTAGAATAAAGTTGATCAGTAATTCTACTAGCCACCTACCTGGAAGCTATCGTGCGTCCTGGAAGCACATGTGATTTGCATGCGGTCATAGAGAGCAATTCCTTTTAATACTTTTTTTTGCAAAGCATGATTGACAACTGCTTTTTTAATTTAAACTCTGGTCAAATAAGTGTTGTTTTTATACCCTATTCGTCTTCATATCTTAAGAGGACACACCCAGCCTGTTCAAATAATGGCCCAGTTTTAGCCAACCCTCATTGTCTGTTTTCATGCTAAGATGGCGGCCGAATGTAAACACGAACGCTACTGTTTTTATAAACTATCTTTTTAATAAAATGTCTGTAGAGACGCATTCGATTAGCATGAAAACAGATCCCAGAGAACGTTTGACTCGGTACACATATGTTATTAAGCCCTATGTTCATTTTACGCTGGAATTGTCCTTTAATGGGGTAGAAATAAGTAGTAACACCATTCCTCTTTCCAACCTCTAACCTGCTATTCAATCCCTATCCTAGTTTTCCTGTTTTCTGTTTAAACCCCATCTTCCCCGTATTATATTCTCTAGTGTGTGTGTGTGTGTGTATTGGTGTGTTTGCATGTGACAAGCCGCATAGCCACGTAGGTCAGGCCTGCTTTTCTAATGAAGCCACGCTCTGCTGACCCGACTTGTTTATTGTTGGGGTTTGCCTGCTATTCAAATATCATGCGATTCCTGTTCATATTGTGAGTGTTTTCCCAGCTACATACTGTAATAATAAGTATCAATCTCCTGGTGACACGTTGACATATTGCCTTGTTAGAGAGCGGTCAAATCAGCCAGACATTATTCTGGACACTGACTGGCTGACAGTCTCCCATATGGGACACACTCCAGAGTGTGCAGTGACTGCTCTCTCTAAGTACTTAACCTCTTGTTAGAAGAGCGGACAGTAATAAAATGTGTGATATGGTTGATGTACACACCATCTGGTCCTTGGTCAAATGCTCAGCGATAATTTGGAGACATTATCACACAGGAATTATCATATGGCATTGGAAGTTGATAGTGATGTATGTATTTGGACATGTATTTTAAACTTCAGTTAAGGATGGTAATGATTGTTAAGGTAGACTGCACTGACTTTATTTGATGTAAATGGCAAGATACAAAAAGCTTTATAGGGCTGTATAAAAAAGTATTAAATCTTAACTGTGTAATTATCATGATAAAGATGATGGTTCATATGGAAACAGTTAATATGGTGATAATATTTCAATCAAATTTCTTGCAATAAGACGGTGTATTCAGTTGCTGAGTCAGGATTAACTAGAAAAGTGCACTCAGTACAGTGTAGATCTCCTCCAGGTGTGTCTCCCTTTCCCCTCCCAAACAAAGAAGAGTGAATCGGTATAAAACAGAGCAGTCCACACACATATACACACATGACTGAACTCATGATTCCCTCAAAGCTTACGCCTGGTGGAAATAACAATGGATGTACAATATTAAGACAACTGGTTCCTTATACCAAAATAGCACCCCATTTTTTCCAGTGTTGCTCTCGGTTTCTACAGGCTTCAGCTTCAGTCAGTCTGACTGAGTCGGGCAAAATTGCAGCACACAAATCGCATATGGCACGTGAGTTATCAGGTTGAGAACGCTGAACCCAACATCCCACGACGTCAGTGGTCAAAAAAAGCGGACATCAAAAAGCAGCTGGATGCTGGCTATGTTAACAGTCATAAAAGACCTTTGCGGTGCTCTGTACCCAGTTCATAGTCACCTTTTGTTGGATAAACTTAACTGCTATGGCCACTGATAAGAAGGAGGGGGAGTAATTTTGGCAGGGGGGAGATTTTCGGCACAACAGGTTGCATGCCAGTTTAGAACAGTGGGAATCATACCGTCCAACATTTCATAACTGTGAACCTGGCAGTGGTAGCCACAAGAATAATGTAACATACCATACACTGCAGAGCAACCCGTAAGAATGTTAATTAGGCAACACGGTTGTTTTGCCAAAATTAAATTGCATATTTCTCTTATGAGAAAGTCATAAGCTTGCCCGCTCCTCCGGTAACGTTAGCAGTTAGCATGTGTTAGCACGATGGTGTTAGCCAGCACCAGTCTGTATCACTTCACTGGCTGTCTCAATTTTTTTCGTAAGAAACTAACTTACAGTAAGGCTGAATCCCATTTCTCTGTCTTACCCCTTCCCCTTTGTCTTACCCCTAGCCCTTGTCCCTCGAAACAGAGTGGTAAGGGTTAGGGGTGAAAACATATCCCTATGAAATGAGACACCACTTGGTTACGGTTACGTCATCATACATCGTCGCTAGCTGGCTGCTACATCACCAGAGGCAACAAGTATTGATCACAAACTTCCAAGATGCCGTCTGCAAGTGTGTGTATGTCGATTGCGTGGGTTTTGACAACAGTGTCATATGTATGTATATATTTTATAGTTCTTTTATGTTCACTTTGGTGGTGGTGGTGCAGATGCAGATGTTCTTATCTGTGTACTACGTAGGTCTGTTTGCAATAAATATTTGTATACACACTGCATGGTGTGTTGTAAATGTGGTTCAGTTATCACTGTTTTGAATGTCAGTGATGTTCAGAAACACATTTTGTTAACAAAAATCTGTCTTTATTTCCCAATAAAGTTAACATAACAGGCAAAAACATTATATAGTGTGAAATAGTACTGCTAAAATATATTTACTTATACCAGTAAGGACAACACATATTTGACAGAAGCAAGCAAGAACAAAAGAAGAATAAAGATGGGTGTTAAGAAGGAATCTCAGTGAAAGAACAGACTCTACACCGGCTCTCCAAGGAAGCACTCTCTGCTCAATCGCTTGCTCTTAGGTCCCCTTTAATGACATCTCTTGCACCCGATTGCCTCCCCGGCTGGAGTATTTGTATCAGTCTATTGTCCCAGAGAGATGTTCCTAACATGGGGTGTTGAGCATGTGTAGGTGGTGGGAGGCGGTCTATCAGACAATCAAATGAGAGCATTTTCTCTTCCAATCATTTTTGATAGTGTGTCTTTTTCTTCTCCTCTGGCTTTTGGTGCTGCAAAGAGAAGGGAGGAGTAGAAATTGCAAAAAAAATTAAATTGTCCTTTTGTCCTTTGCCATCAGGTCCACAAAGAGCGTTTGTTGTTCCATTTTTTTGGATAAGTAATTTTTAATTTCTCCTTTCCACAGATCTGAATACCAATGGTCAGCTACCTCTTATCCACAACCAGCAACGCCTGGTGGCTTAGCTGACTGAAGTACTTGCACTATTATATGTAAGAGGTCCTTCCTCCAGCTTTCGTATAATTTCTTTTTAAAAAAACTTTAAAAAAAAATTAAACGTAGAAAAGTCTATGTAACTACCTATCTGATGCGTTCCGGACGTTTAGTAACCAGCAGAAAAATACTGAACACAAAATGGTGAGAGAGGGGTCCAACTCCTGAGCATAGTTGCTCCTCCCTCCTCTCTAAGAGTGCAGTAAAAGTAATGCTGCCTCAAAAATGTGGCAGAATGTAGCCATTCCTGTTATATACCATCAACTAGCACTTTCGCCTACTGTTTAGCTGACGCTATGCCACACAAAAAAAAATTTCTGACTGAAGTCATGCCATGGGTGGCAGTGAAGGTCAGGGGCCTCAACGGACCAGACCCGGGCAGCAGAGGCTGGCTCTGGGGACGTGGAATGTCACCTCTCTGTGGGGGAAGGAGCCGGAACTTGTGCGGGAGGTGGAGCGCTACCGGTTAGATCTGGTGGGGCTTACCTCTACGCACAGTCTTGGTTCTGGAACCATACTCCTGGATAGGGGTTGGACTCTTTTCTTGCCCAGGGTGTGAGGCGCCGGGCGGGTGTGGGGATACTCACAAGCCCCCGGCTGAGCGCCGCTACGTTGGAGTTTAACCCGGTGAATGAGAGGGTCGCCTCCCTACGCCTGCGGGTTGTGGGGGGGGGGGAACTCTGACTGTTGTTTGTGCATATGCACCAAACAAGAGTTCACAGTATTCGGCCTTTTTGGAGACCTTGAGTGGAGTCCTGCATGGGGCTCCAGTCGGGGACTCCATAGTTCTGCTGGGGGACTTCAACGCGCACGTGGGTAATGATGGAGACACATGGAGAGGCGTGATTGGGAGGAACGGCCTCCCTGATCTAAACCAGAGTGGTTGTTTGTTGTTGGACTTCTGTGCTAGTCATGGATTGTCTATAATGAACACCATGTTCGAACACAGGGATGCTCATAAGTGTACTTGGTACCAGAGCACCCTAGGCCAAAGGTCAATGATCGATTTTATAATCGTTTCATCTGATCTGAGGCCATATGTTTTGGACACTCGGGTGAAGAGAGGGGCGGAGCTGTCAACCGATCACCATCTGGTGGTGAGTTGGGTCAGAGGGTGGGGGAAGACTCTGGACAGACCTGGTAAGCCCAAACGGGTAGTGCGGGTAAATTGGGAACGCCTGGAGGAGGCCCTGTCCGACAGACTTTCAACTCACACCTCGGGCGGAGCTTTTCGTGCATCCCTGTGGAGGCTGGGGGGCATTGAACCCGAGTGGACAATGTTCAAAGTTTCCATTGCTGAAGCTGCGGTGAGGAGCTGTGGTCTTAGGGTCTTAGGTGCCTCAAGGGGCGGTAACCCACGAACACCGTGGTGGACACCGGTGGTCAGGGAAGCCGTCCGATTGAAGAAGGAGTCTTTCCGGGATATGTTATCCCAGACGACTCTGGAGGCAGTTGCAAGGTACCGAAGGGGCCCCGAAGGGCTGCAGCCTCTGCCGTGAAAGAGGCAAAGCAGCGTGTGTGGGAGAAGTTCGGAGAAGACATGGAGAAGGACTTTCGGTCGGCACCAAGGTACTTCTGGAAAACCATTCGCCACCTCAGGAGGGGAAAGCGGGGGAACCATCCAAGCTGTGTACAGTAAGGATGGGACGCTGTTGACCTCAACTGAGGAGGTAATAGGGCGGTGGAAGGAGCACTTTGAGGAACTCCTAAATGTTGATGATGGGGGATTGGCGTCAATTTCCCTGGTGGAGGTTGCTGAGGTAGTTAAACAACTCCACAGTGGCAAAGCCCCAGGAATTGATGAGATCCGTCCAGAAATGCTTAAAGCTCTGGGTGTGGAGGGGTTGTCTTGGTTGACACGCCTCTTCAACATTGCGTGGAAGTCTGGGACGGTGCCTAAGGAGTGGCAGACCGGGTGGTGGTTCCCTTTTTAAAAAAGGGGGACCAGAGGGTGTGTGCCAATTACAGGGGTATCACACTTCTCAGCCTCCCGGTAAAGTCTACTCCAAGGTGCTGGAAAGGAGGGTTCGGTCGATAGTCGAATCTCAGGTTGAAGAGGAACAATGCGGATTCCGTCCTGGTTGTGGAACAATGGACCAGATCTTTACTCTCGCAAGGATCCTGGAGGGAGCCTGGGAGTATGCCCAACCAGTCTACATGTGTTTTGTGGATCTGGAGAAGGCGTATGACCGGGTGCCCCGGGAGATACTGTGGGAGGTGCTGCAGGAGTACGGGGTGAGGGGGTCCCTTCTCAGGGCCATCCGATCTCTGTACGACCAAAGCGAGAGCTGTGTCCGGGTTCTCGGCAGTAAGTCGGACTCGTTTCAGGTGAGAGTTGGCCTCCGCCAGGGCTGCGCTTTGTCACCAATCCTGTTTGTAGTATTTATGGACAGGATATCGAGGCGTAGTCGGGGTGGAGAGGGGTTGCAGTTCGGTGGGCTGGGGATCTCATCGCTGCTTTTTGCAGATGATGTGGTCCTGATGGCATCATCGGCCTGTGACCTTTAGCACTCACTGGATCGGTTCGCAGCCGAGTGTGAAGCGGTTGGGATGAGGATCAGTACCTCTAAATCGGAGGCCATGGTTCTCAGCAGGAAACCGATGGAGTGCCTTCTCCAGGTAGGGAATGAGTCCTTACCCCAAGCGAAGGAGTTCAAGTACCTTGGGGTCTTGTTCGCGAGTGAGGGGACAATGGAGCGGGAGATTGGTCGGAGAATCGGCACAGCAGGTGCGGTATTACATTCAATTTATCGCACCGTTGTGACGAAAAGAGAGCTGAGCCAGAAGGCAAAGCATCTGGTAAGGATGCCCCCTGGGCGCCTCCCTAGGGAGGTGTTCCAGGCACGTCCAGCTGGGAGGAGGCCTCGGGGGAGACCCAGGACTAGGTGGAGGGATTATATCTCTAACCTGGCCTGGGAACGCCTCGGGATCCCCCAGTCGGAGCTGGTTAATGTGGCCCGGGAAAGGGAAGTTTGGGGTCCCCTGCTGGAGCTGCTACCCCCGCGACCCGACCCCGGATAAGCGGATGAAGATGGATGGATGGATGGATGGATGAAGTCTGATTTCCTGTCAGCAACAACTTCTCCAGGATGTATGTGGTAGGCATTTTCAGTTCCCACTGGTTGAATCGACAACACAAGCCATGATAAAATAATGAGGGAAGAAGGGAAAAGAGGTAAACGGAACTGTAGGCCTACATCTTGAGTATTTTTATACTCTCTTTTATGCTATCTCCGTCTTGTTTTTTTTTTATAAACCAGACCTGACAATTTTTGGATGAGAGGGTAGAGCTGTGGAGGATGACACGGTTGCAATGGCGCTAAACTCGGCAGACTTTTCCTTAAGTTAACAGCTAATGCTAGTGGTAGCTAGCTAGCTTTGGTTGGCAAGGTGCTACTGAATGCTAAACAAGACATTTTTAGGTGACCATAATGTATCAATCAACTTTGATGACGTGTAAACAAAAAAGTCAAATCAAAAAATCCAAAGATCTTTATTTTTCCCGTGAGGGAACTTTTCCCGTGAGGGAAATCACAGGATTTCGTGATGTCGCGATCACAAATATTCACGCAAATTCAACCAACCGTGAATTCGGTGCGACTCGCAATTTTGACCAATCCCAGCAGTCCCACTTTGCCAGACTTTGCGTCAGTATGTGACTCTGAGAGCCACTGACCAAGCAGGAGTGAAAACGGGTTGACTTAACACACGTACGTCGCCAAATAAATTTCTTTGTTTCTGATATGAAGACGATGTGTACCTCAAACATCTCACATTTACCAACAAAATGTACAGTGAAAGACCGTGCAAAAATTTCAGAACGTCCTGACAACCTGTCAATGTAAGCTATAACATTTTTCCACTCTAAAGTCGCTGAAAGCTTCTGCTGTTTCAACCCTGTCGGTTCTCTGCAGCGGGCCGGGCTGTTGCTCAGTTCCCCCCACTACTGAGCCGTACACGATGACCTAAATTGAGGACAGCTACGCTCGTTATTGTAAGTGCAATGATAAGTTAAAGTCCAAAAAGTACTTTATCAAACCATATGAATGTGTGTCACAGCCCAGGATAGGAAATTAACTAACAATGTAAAGATCAACAAGTCACTGACAGATATGTTCAAATTTGATTCATTCAATGAATTATATTTTTTTGTCTTAAATCCACCAGCCATTTTCATATTATACCAACATTTGCAGCATCCTGAGCCTTTTTGGTAAGGTTACTAGGAAAACTCAGCCCAGAGTAGTTTTATTCTCCCTGAAACAAGTTTCTTTTTTAGTTTTAAAGAAGTATACCAAAAAAAAAAATCTCAATTTTTTATTTGCAATTTTCACTGTTTCGCAGCTTCATTGCAACAATACAAAAGACATTGCAACTTTTAATCACAATTTTTTACAAAAGCTCCCAAAAAATCCAGAATTTTTGGCCGCAACAATCTATAAAAAAGGCAGAGAAATCCTGGAGGGACTGCATAGTCAATAATAATCGTACCCGAGAATAAATAAATACTTAAAAATAGTGAAAACTAAAAACTCTGAGGGTAGGAGATAAACACACAGTGAGAGGGTTAAAGTTTAAGACGAGCACGCCAAAAACAAGTTAATGGCTATTTTAATGTACACAGTTAGTGATGCACCGATGTGAAAATTGTGGCCGATGCCGATAACCGATATTAATATTGCTGTTATGGCCGATACCGATATTTACCGATGGCGATATCTCTGATTTGACAGAATAAAGCAAAACTATTTGTGACCAAGAAGGGACTTAAACTATCAGACTATCTGTCTTTTCTTTTTTCCCTCAACCTCAAATCTCTTTTTTACCTCTTCAGCTTCTCTCAGCGCTCTCCTTGTCACTGGCTGCTGTTTCACACACACAAGCCTGGTGGCAGCAATCAGTTATCCAAATCAAGAGTCTAAATCTTCTCTTTCCATGGTATAATAACGCTGGCTGATAACATTACACCTTACTCTGATTAAGTCTACTAGAGAAGGTTTTGTGCTTTTCCTGTATGTTCAAAACTCATAAATGTCATGTTCATCCCAAACAGGTGGGTTTAATTAAGCAAATAAATCTACAGATTAAATATTATCATGCTAAACTGATTTTCTTTTTTTTTTTTATAAGATATTTTGGAGGTGTTGAATGTCATTTTAGCACTGATAGGACTCACCCTCGCCAAAGGCAAGGCAAGGCAAGGCAGCTTTATTTGTATAGCACATTTCAGAAACAGGGCAATTCAAAGTGCTTTGCCAAACCACATCTCTACACCTAGTCAGAATGCTTGAGCTGTTGCCAGGTAGCAATTAGCACAGATTTTACTCCAGTTCAAACTAATTAAAAAACTAAAAAAAACTACTTGTAACTAAACCAAATCAATGTGCTGCAGAGTGATTAGTTCCTACGTGACCATAAGCACACAACTTGATACACTCATTTCATTGAAGACTGGGTAGGAAGTGTGGCGATAAAGTCATGCAAATAACACCTCATAAAATTGATTTATGTTTTTCCAAAAGTGATTTGTAGTGGTTTTGGAAGGCACAAACTAATGATGAATGTGTACTACAGATTGGTGTGTGACATCAGAAAATCTGTAGTTCTGGAGATATGAACAAACATTTGGAGGACTTGCTTTAGTTAGACTTGGACTAAAAGTATTATTTGATTTTAAATTGTGATTTTATGTGATTTTACTTTTTAAAAATCATATGAAGATCATATAGACCTATCACATAGACCTATATCCGTTATAATCTAATGGTACAGTTCTCATAGTTTTGGTAAGCTAGCTACAGGCAATAATAATGAATATGTGGCAAAGTGTAAAACTATGCGTACAAAAGTAAAGGTAGTTGCTCAGATATGACTGTGCTGCTGGGCTACAAGTAAGTAAACATAGTGTTTACTTTGCATTTTGATGGCTCATAATCCACTACTATGGTCAACCTTGCACATGCAGCTCGGAAG
This sequence comes from Sander vitreus, assembly GCF_031162955.1. Lineage (NCBI taxonomy): Eukaryota > Metazoa > Chordata > Actinopteri > Perciformes > Percidae > Sander > Sander vitreus. The sequence continues at coordinate 20,246,020 of NC_135860.1, read as the reverse complement.
GTTCAGTGATTATTCTTTTGCTTGAACATGAAGGACGGAGTTGTTATTGTAAATAGCATTGGATTACCCCATGTTTTTCAAAAGGTTTAGCCCACATCAAGGTCACATTCATCAGCCATGTGTAGTTTGTAGCATCAAACCAATGAGCAAATAATTGCTGTCACAATAGCTTTTCAGAGTTGTAAAATGTTGCTTTAAATGAGTGTCCTGGTTCAACTTTGATCCTCTCACTGATACCTGTAGCATCAATGGCACCATCACCTGTCTATATTTAAATTGCTATTAACTGTGTGAACAAGGCCTCCATCCCCTTTTCCAAACAGTGCTATGTAAACTACTGTGCCGTTACAGTTATTTACAATTCTAATGTTACAGCCATTTCAAAACTCAAGACTAGTATATTAACTCTTCTTTAAAACACCCTCAAGAGTCCACACCTAGCTGAACTGACCGAAAATGGGGTTGCCTTTTGGAGAAGGCTGCCCAGTGTCTAGCAGCCAGAAAATAACACAATGTCCAAGTTCCAAGCTTTTAGTTGGCACACAATACAAACGTTTTTAACCTCTTAGAGCCACATTGTCATGTGCAACTGTTATGCCCACACACCGCCCTAATAGTACATCCCATTGAGGGACACAGAAGAAGAATAAGTGTGCCAAATACTGTACAAAGGTTTAACATTTACAACAAAAGAAAAAAAAGATTGCAAAAACAACATTATTATAAAGACCTTTTCTAAATCCTGGTACAATTTGCATCTGATTTCCTAACTTTATCTATTGCTGTCCTCTGTCTTGCTCACTCTAAACCCTATTTTATTTCTGCCTATCTTATCTTCTTCCATGCTCATGTTTTCTCCCCCTCTCCTTCACCTTCTCTCACTCCTACCCCCTTCACCACCACACTGCCTCTTTTTAGTGGGAATGTTGAGTCAGCAGCATTCCCACTATTGTTATTTGGTACTTTATAAACTTCTTGTTATTCCGTAAGTTTTTTAGCTCTCCGTAACTTCTGTATACGTTCTGCTATTAAAACCATTCAACTTTTAAGATTTTCAGCTCTTTCAGCTAATGATGGGACTTCTTCAACTTTTTTTCTATTTATACTTTTTAAAATATTAAGCTTTTTAACACTTTTTTTTTAACTTTGAAGTCAATAAGAGCATGCTTCAAATCCTTAAAATCTTCTTCTGCTCCCAAAAGATTCAGCTCCTTTGTACTTTCACCTACAGACACCAAACAAACTTTAAAATGTTTACAAAAGCTTCAGGTATTAGGATATATGTTTTTTTCTTGTTTGATATATTTTACAGTTTTTGTGATGAAGCTGTTTAAGTTTAGTGATCATTTCAGGAATTTTCTATCGATTAAACAGAGTGTGTATGGCATCTGCCAAAGTGAGTGATGTCATCAAGTAGAGTGTGGAGCCTTAAAAAATGATCTTTGTCCCTTCTCTATAAATTGCTCTCACACCCACAATTTATACTTGTCATACACAATTTATACATCAAAACGTAGGTATTATTGTCTAGTTTCAGCCAATGTGCTCATTTATGCGATTTGAGTTATACATTTGGCTCAATGAGCTTCCAAATGACAACAGTTCCAAATCTTCCTCCATTCGCTGCCATGTTAAACATCCTCCACATTTCCCAGCAAAACTCATAGCGAACCACTTTTTTAAATCGCTGATATGCCCACATTTTTAGGTTTATCCACATAAACTTATATTGATGCGTTCACAAAGGCGTTGTGGTAGTCACGATTATATCATTTGACTGATACCCCTTATCGTTTTAGCAATTTGAGCCTTTATTTGAGAGCTTGCTCTGTGTCTTTGAATAGCTCCAGTGTGGCACAGCTGACAGTTTCAGCAGGTGACACGGTCATTAACCTGATTAAAGATCAAAGAGATCTCATCACAGACTTCAAAGGATGTTTTCACTGGTCATACATTACCATGACAACACTTTCACAGACAGTTGAATTGAATACTACAGGCAATAATATGAACATTAGTCTATATGTTTTGCTTTCCACGTCTGTCTGTCTGTCTGTCTGTATTTAGTCAGCCACCAATTGTGCAAGTTCTCCCACTTAAAAAGATGAGAGAGGCCTGTAATTTTCATCATAGGTACACTTCAACTATGAGAAACAAAATGAGAAAAAAAATCCAGAAAATCACATTATAGGATTTTTAATAAATTTATTTGCAAATTATGGTGGAAAATAAGTATTTGATCAATAACAAAAGTTCATCTCAATACTTAGTTATATACCCTTTGTTGGCAATGACAGAGGTCAAACGTTTTCTGTAAGTCTTCACAAGGTTTTCACACACTGTTGCTGGTATTTTGGCCCATTCCTCCATGCAGATCTCCTCTAGAGCAGTGATGTTTTGGGGCTGTCGCTGGGCAACACAGACTTTCAACTCCCTCCAAAGATTTTCTATGGGGTTGAGATCTGGAGACTGGCTAGGCCACTCCAGGACATTGAACTGCTTCTTATGAAGCCACTCCTTCGTTCCCCAGGCGGTGTGTTTGGGATCATTGTCATGCTGATAGACCCAGCCATGTTTCATCTTCAATGCCCTTGCTGATGGAAGGAGGTTTTCACTCAAAATCTCACGATACATGGCCCCATTCATTCTTTCCTTTACACGGATCAGTCGTCCTGGTCCCTTTGCAGAAAAACAGCCCCAAAGCATGATGTTTCCACCCCCATGCCTCACAGTAGGTATGGTGTTCTTTGGATGCAACTCAGCATTCTTTCCCCTTCAAACACAACAAGTTGAGTTTTTACCAAAAAGTTCTGTTTTGGTTTCATCTGACCATATGACATTCTCCCAGTCCTTTTCTGGATCATCCAAATGCTCTCTAGCAAACTCCAGACGGGCCTGGACATGTACTGGCTTAAGCAGGGGGACACGTCTGGCACTGCAGGATTTGAGTCCCTGGCGGCGTAGTGTGTTACTGATGGTAGCCTTTGTTACTTTGGTCCCAGCTCTCTGCAGGTCATTCACTAGGTCCCCCCCGTGTGGTTCTGGGATTTTTGCCCACCGTTCTTGTGATCATTTTGACCCCACGGGGTGAGATCTTGCGTGGAGCCCCGGATCGAGGGAGATTATTAGTGCTCTTGTATGTCTTCCATTTTCTTATAATTTTTCCCACAGTTGATTTCTTCACACCAAGCTGCTTACCTATTGCAGATTCAGTCTTCCCAGCCTGGTGCAGGTCTACAATTTTGTTTCTGGTGTCCTTTGACAGCTCTTTGGTCTTGGCCGTAGTGGAGTTTGGAGTGTGACTGTTTGAGGTTGTGGACAGGTGTCTTTTATACTGATAACAAGTTCAAACAGGTGCCATTAAAACAGGTAACTAGTGGAGGACAGAGGAGCCTCTTAAAGAAGAAGTTACAGGTCTGTGAGAGACAGAAATCTTGCTTGTTTGTAGGTGACCAAATACTTATTTTCCCGAGGAATTTGCAAATAAATTCATTAAAAATCCTACAATGTGATTTTCTGGATTTTTTTTCTTATCATTTTGTCTCTCAAAGTTGAAGTGTACCTATGTCCCCCTCTTCCATTGTTCTCTTCTAGCCCCTTGATCCTCTTAGTCCTTCTTCAGTTTTTAAACCTTCTGCTCCCCCCACCTCCCTCCCCCCAATGTCTACACCCATCCCTCTCTTCTCCCAGCTCACAGGAGGGTCAAGTGCACAGGCTTTTGTCTCAAAACATGTGGAGGGAATTAATTGGCTCCAGCATTTGGCCCTTTCCACCCGACTACTTCTGTGTGGCTGTCATCTGGATCTCGCTCCCGATTCTCTCTCTCTCTCTCTCTCTCTCTCTCTCTCTCTTTCTTACCTCTCCCTCCTCTATCTCTCTCTCTCTTTCTTTTACCCCTCCCTCCTCTCTCTCCCCATCTCTCCTTTTCACTCATTCGCACTCATCCTTATGTTCCCTTTTTCTTCTCCTTCACTGTCTCTTTCTCTCTTTCTGTCGTGGCCCCCTTGTAAGAGCAAGCTCTCTGCTGCAGCTGAAGGACTCTCACGTTGTGTCTAATGAGGGAGGATAATGTGTGCTGTTGTAGTTGATGGATATATCCTATAAGAGGAGACAGAGGAGAGACATAGATGGACAGAAAAATAGAAATACTTACATATAATACATACGTAGACACATACTGTACATACAAACAATTATTTCAAGGTTTCAATTCCCATATGCCCTATTTCAACCTAACTATAGCAAAGATTCCTCATTTTCTCTCACTGCCTTTTCTATCTTTTCATCCTCCTTAATTTGCATGTGTCCTGTTATTTCTGTGGCTACACATACAGATTTCAAGCCATGGATAAAATATCACATTTTGTAAAAGCTATACAGATGGTTGACAACACATCGGCCCACCCATCCTTACATTGTCCCGACTGTCACAATTCCAAAATGAAAGGGGGAAAAAACTGTTTCACAGCTAAGCTAAAGATTGATTTTAAATCATCTCATTCCACTTCCTTATCCTCTTTTATCCCTACCCATCAGTCCATCCATCCTCCCGCCCTCATACTGCCTCACACCCTAAAATTCAGATGCATTTAAAAAACTGCTAATTTCATTTCTCTTGTCCCTTTTTTTTTCTTACCCCAATTACCAGACCCCCCTCCCATCTACCCCGTTCCTGCACCCCTCCTAAGAAAGAGGAATACATCAGGCTGCATATTAATTGTACTCAAAGGGGGGGGCATGTGCCTGGTGTACTTCTTGTTTCCATGACTACCGCCTCAGGATCTATAAAGATTTCAGGGGCAAATGGGTTTAGGAGAGTGGGGGTCACCCCAAAAGAGGATAAGCATAATTACAGTGAGATAGACAGGCAGGGAATGGTGAGGTCTGTAAGCAAGTGTCCCAGCCAGACAGATACTGTTAACAGTCTGTCTAGAATTTAATGTCTGAAACATATTTTATACCCACTGAAAATCTATTTTTTGAGGTATAGTATGTTATGAACTATATTTTATATCTGTAATCTAGGAAACATTTTTCAAAAATTACTGTATTTTAATCATAATTTTTTAGCAAACAACATAACAACATGCTAACTGTTTTTTCAGTGTGGCATCCAAAGTTCTCACTGGATTCACATCATTTGAAAGTATTTTAACATTTGGATGGTTGGTTCTCTTGTTTATCATGCTGTTTATTTTTCAGCAACACCATGCTGAAGAATCGCTTTACTACATGAATGCATAATATCTATCTATCTATCTATCTATCTATCTATCTATCTATCTATCTATCTATCTATCTGTCTATCTGTCTATCTTCAGATGACTAAGCACATCATATGGCCTAAAACAAAATGCCTATAAGACATTACAGTAATTGACTTGTTTCTGTTGAAATCACCTAACCATCTTTGTCCGTCCCATCTGTTTGATTTGGAATTGGTTTGCAGTAGAAAGACGCGCTACACCCATGTCTCTTTACATTGACAGTATTTGGACAGTATAATGATAAAGTATATATATATATACACAGTAAACAGGGTGGGATCTTTTTTCTATCCTTGTAAACAAAAGGGAATAAAATAATCGAGCATTAATATCAGAATCGTACTGTGTGTTTATAAATCTACCTAATCGAAACCATGAAATGCTCGAAATCATCCCTCTGGAATGCACACTTGTCTTTTTTTCCCCCGATCTATTTAATCTCTGTATCTGTACACAGACCCAAAAATACCTAAATAATAATCAAAATAAAAATGATTTCTGTCATCATCACAGTTTCTATCATCGTCACTCCATCTGCCCTCTTCTGCATGTAGTCGACCTGATGAATACAACGTCTCATCTTTCCAGACCTGCTGTTCTGCACCTGTTCACTAGCCGTCACTGGTGAGTTATCCATCTTGTCTCACCTGACCTGCTCATGCCCCACAAGCTCTTCTGATTTTGCAATCAGCACCTAGAACAGCAGTCTCACTGTCCAAGATTGTATATTTTGTCTGGAAAAGTCAAAGCTTTATTTTGGCTGCCTCAACCTGTTCTGACAAGCATATGACCAATGTTCGACAGTAACGGTTGCCCGGTTGCCCTTGGCAACCAGATCGAGTCAATTGGCAACCATTTAGTGGCCTCTGGTTGCCCCCTTTGGCAACCACCTTTTCACTATTTGTATTTTTTTTTTTTAAATATATAAAAACAAATCAAAACTTACAAAACTGGAAGATGAGCTAAAACACACAAACTAACACTTTTTCACTGCTGTTGTCGGAAAAACAGATGGGACTTAATGTTGCGTTTACTTTAAATTGGTAAACCTTGTGGTGCATTCAAAGTTATTGTAAAATACCCTTTTCTCATCTGTTTTTGTCTTTTAACAGCAATTCACTGGTGAAAGAAATAATTATTGTTAAAATTGTTTGTTATTACATTTTGAATAATCATTTAAATCCCCCCCTTTTTTGTGCTGATTTTTGTAATCCGTTGCACCCCTATTTGAGAGGGATGGGAAATTATATTGCAAGCCATTATCTAATTTTTTCATTATTAAAATGTGTGGTATAGTTACATAAGAAATTATTTGCTCCAAATATAGGCAGTTTAAAACATGGCAACTGTATTGTCAATTTCGGCAACCAAAACCTGATGCCTGGTTGCCAAGCCGGCAACCACTTAAAAAAGTTAGCGTTGAGCCCTGATGACTCCCTTTTACTCCCTTTCAAGTGAAGACTTTTTTTCATTGCACTCATTCTTCCTCATGAATCAGGTTTTGGGTATCATGTCTGTAATATAGTGTTACAGACTGTGGTTGTTCAGGGTACTGGCTGTTTGTGCTTTTGAGTTTAATAAAACCATAGTAAAATCCTGCTTGGCAGTCTTGTTACAGTGGCTAACTACAAACTTTTTTTTCTTTGAGTTTACAAAGGCTGACAGATATTTATTATTTATTAAACTCTGACAATAATTTCAAATATAAAATCCCCCTATGATTTACATAGGCTTCATGTTTCACATGTTTTTTGGCGTACGCCATTTTTGGCTTTTGGGCGTACATACACTTTCAGTAAGGATCCTACGCACAGTTTTATAAATGAGAGGTGGTAAATCACTTTCTACCACTTTTTGTGATATTGTACTATGAGGGCCATGGGAATATGTGATCCTGATGTTAATTAATCCCCCTTTGGTTTATGTTAATAAATATTATTTGAAAATTAAGTGAAGTGCTGCTGACATTATTAATATGATTATAATTACTCTTATTATTGTCTGTTTAAGGTTTATAATTAATACAAAATTCATTTCAAAAAGCAATGAAGAAATAGTAATAGAACAAATAATAGTGTACTTTAAAAGGGTACATAAACAAAAATGAATTGCAAGATTTTCTGAATTTTCAGAATATTTGGGTTTATGCTTGATGATTATGATGATAAGATAAAGATAAATGTATAAAAAGAAATGGATGAACTGATGGAAAAAATTGCTACAGTAAATATTTTCATATTATAATACCCTAATTTTTTCAACCAAACCATACAGTGGAGGCAATTGCAGTTTTAAATGGAAATCTAAGAGATGAACTAAGGTTTATTTTCAGAGGATATATTCTGTTGTAGAAAATTTGTTTCTAAAGAATACAATGCTGCAAAATTAAAGAACAAAATAAACTGCCGCTGTTGTTCAGAGCAAATTTGCAAATGATTCATCTGACATGTCAATACTACTCTTGGAGGAAGTGGTCACACCCCTTTTTGTCCCAAGGCAGACTGATCTCATGAAGTGGCGTATGTATGACACACCAATTTGTATGTCATTATTGGCGTGTTATCAAGACGCATACTCGCTTTTTAGTGTGTTTATCAACGCCGTTTGGCCTCCATTGACATACATTACCTTGTGATTGCGTGTGAATTTACGCCGTAGCGAGTAGTATGAAAGGGCAAAAATCCGCGTAGGGAGGTTGGTCGGGGTGGTGGATGGGCAAAACACAGGACTCTCACCCAGGAGACCGGGATTGTGTCCCGCGTGTCACGTTTCCTTCCTGTCCCACGTGTCACGTTTCTTAAACTCAACTGTCGCTTTCTTCTTTTACTAAACTCAACCCGCGTGTCACGTTTCCTAAACCCAACCGTAGCTTTCTTCTTTTACTAAACCCAACCGGTTCTTCTTTTCCTAATCCCAACCCGTCCGCTGTATACGGCGCTCAAAATGCGTACAGATAACATGCCACATGGCTTTAGAAAGTGGCTTGTATGTTTACGCGAAGTCATGATGTCATGTTGCCTAAGGATATAAAACTACAGGCAGGCAGACATTTACACACACACACACACACACACACACACACACACACACACACACACACAGACCAGTGCAGAGGCTTTATCTATTATGCATGAATTTGGTTTAATTGTGGGGATCCTATTTGCATAACTTCTCCTAGTTTGATCAAATATGCTCATCTATATTGCAGTCCTTTGACCTTGGCTGTGGGCAGGTGTGTGTGTGTGTGTGTGTGTGTGTGTGTGTGTGTGTGTGTGTGTGTGTGTGTGTGTGTGTCGATGTGTGTGTGTCGATGTGTGTGCGTGAGTATACAAGATGTTCAAGTGTACAAATGTTTTATTTTAGGCACATATACACAATGATTATGAACATATTCCATCTGTGCTGAATACATTTGTATTTGTGGGTGTGTAGGTGGGCCATGGCTGAACTTGTCTGATTCTTAATAGCTCCTGTCATCGGTGCTAATGCTGGTCTGTCTATGAATGGTGTAGGCACCACAGGCATAGTTAATGTCAGCATAAATATAGTCTTTCAAACTGTCAACATGCTACAAACTGAATTGGGGAGGTCACATTCAAAATATGATTGGTTACAAATTGGCTATTACATTCAAAAACTGCAATCAATAACTTAACATGAAATAATCATAGTTTTGGTTACCATGGAGATTGACTGCAGCAGCTTGCTTCGATGTTAAACAAACATGCTTTTCTAGCTCAAGAGTGTAATTTTTTTGGTCAATATTAGCCCTTATTTCAAAATGTTTATCAGCATATTAGACGTAACCTTAATAATTATGATCTGCATCTTCTATTCCACATTAGTCTAAATTGTAATCCAAACATGTTATCATGTACCTTCTCTGCAAACTGTAAAAATATAGGCTTTTAATAACAATTATGTGTGACCATTAATTTTAGTCACTGGCCTGTAAAAAAATGAGTGAATAAAAACAATATATATACATAATAAAATACCCTTTTCCCATCTAGTGTTTGTTGTTGTCATTTAACAGTAATTTACTGGTGAAATAAGTTATTGTTATAAGTTATTTTTACTACATTTTTAATAAATCATCTAATTTTGACCATATGGCCTTAGCAATAAACAAGCCGTTCTTAAATGTCGCAGACTGTCGTTTTGTGCTCCTTTTTAAACAAAATATATATAGATTTTTAAAAATCTTTTTAAAAGTATCGGTTCAGGCACCGTTTAGGCACCGGCACCGTTTTAAAGGTATCGTTCTAGCAGCGGTATCGGAAACAATCCAAATGATACCCAACCCTATTTAAAAGCCCATTCATATCAGACCACAGTCAGGGCGAGGGCAATGTCCTCTCTAATTCTGACTAGGCAATTTGGGCTATGCCACTCATGACCAAAGGCCACCTCAGAATAGATTGTCATTTTTTCTCCATTTATCTCAATTGAAAATGTTACTATGATTTCTACACATGCTTTTTTTCGATTGCTAAACGACAGTGGGCACAACTGGAGTAACGTGCAAAACTCTAACTACAGTCTGCACTGCAGCAGTTCATGTGGACCAAACTAGTTCTTTTTTCATTGCTTGAACACAGTTTTCAAACCTCTAAACACTTACCCCATGGCTTTAACCACAACCTGCACAACACTGTGGATTTACAGCACTTTGTTCAAATGCTAACACACTGCTGTCAAAACTGTTAACCACACATTCAAAACAGTACGGATTTCAGCCTGGTGCATTTCAAACACTGCTGATTGCAACGGTTTCTTGTTTTAGACTTGTTATTAATAGCCTGTCATAAAGCCTTTTTTAAAAATAAAGGAACACCAAATAAGAATGAAACAGTTGCACATTGTACTGTTTGAGAGAAACAGTGAACAGGTAAAAGAGCAAAGATACCAATATGTCCAGGTAAGATGTCTGACGTTACATACACAGTTGTGAAAATGTGAAAAACACTTCATTTACTATAGTAAAACTGCACACTTACTGTTTTTGACAAAGTAATGGAGGTGTAATCAATGGGAACACCACAGTCATTTGTATTTATAGATAATGTAGGTTCATGGCAAAAGAATGAACTTAGACTAGTTAGTTTTTATATAGAGAAAGCTCAGAAAACCTTTTTGTTTTTGTATATAAACACCAAATAAGAATGAAACCATTATACACTGTATTGTTTGAGAGAAACAGGTAAAAAAGCAAAGATACCAATATGTCCAGGTAAGATGTCTGAGGTTATATACACAGCTATAAAAAAAAATGTGAAAAACACTATGGGCCCTATTTTAACGATCTGAAGCCCAAGTAGCTTTGTGGGCGGATCTCGGGCGCTGTTGCTATTATACTGGCGGGATGATGACTCTTGTGCCCGACGCAAATCTAAAATGGGTTGGTCTGAAGTAACTACATTACTCTAGGTGTGGTTTGGGCGTAACGTGCAATAAACCAATCAGAGTGTTAACTCAAATTCCCTTTAAAAGCAGGCTCACTTGTTTGCTCACTTGTTGCATTGTGGTTTGCTATTATAATGGCGGATTTGCTAGGCGCACGCTCTTAATACATCCATGAGTGCACGCCAGGAGCGGTTCACAGCCGAGGAGACCGACGTTTGCTATTGATTTTTCTTTTTATCAAAATGTAAATAAAGAAATGTCAAAAAAACATACTTTCCGATGTTTTGAGTTCTCTCTCACTGAAACACGAGGTTATGAATGCATGGTGATATTTTTGCTATGTAGTCTAACATTAGACCGAGATTACCTCACTATAGACAATGCAGCTCTTCTGTCTCTCCTCTCCCGTGCTGCTGCTGGGGCATTTGGGTTAAGTGACATCGACACATGCAGTTCAACATCACATCTCTTTAAGTCCTCTAATATTTCCTCATTTATGTCATCAACACATCCATGATTCATGGAAATGTTGCGTAAAACAAGGTCATATTTTTCCTTGTATTTATGTATGGTTTGCAAAAATGGGAACTGCTGGGTCCGTGAGATGAGAGAAGCAAAGTGTATGCGCGGTGTGCACACTCTACATTACAGCCAAGCATGCGCCCTTAAAATAACATCTGAATAACACGCCACTGACTTTAGACTAGGTTTTTCCTGGTCTGTGAGCACAAATTCATTCCCTAATTTACCAACTTGAGTCTGTTGAGGGAAAAGTCCGCTGTGACAAAGTCAATTGCGCTGGGTGCAAAATAGGGCCCTATATCTTTATGATAGTAAAACTGCGTTCTTACTGTTTTTCAGAAAGTAATGGAGGTGAAAGCAATGGAAACACCACATTCATTTGTATTTAGAGATGATGCAGACATCCAATGTGATGACGAAAACTTGCCACATGATGCTGGAGAGAGGCAGGATTAGTCACACTATTCTTTGTTACTGTTCTGTACCTTTTAGTTTTGTTTTTTTTTAAAAGAAACTATTGAGTAGTGTGAAGTCACTCAAACGTTAAAGACGAAAAGTTTAATTTCTGTATTGGTGTTTGATGCTAGTGTTTTTACTCTCAGAGGTAGATTTACACTAGCGCAGTTTACACTGCGTCTGTTTATGCGAGTTCGGTAATAGCGCACGCTATGCTTCCTCATTTTGCGTAGTATTTATCAAACCTGACACCCATCAGGCAATCAGCACATACTCCACCCTCTAGCGTAATTAGCGCGCCTCTAAAAGAACAAAGAATGGGCCCACATGTATGTATCATGGATCTTCCTACGGGAAAAAGAACGCGCAGGCTTAAATAAGCAATGAGTACCTGGGTGAGTATGTGGCTGAGTGAAGGCTGTGATATTCCCACGGCTGATGCAATGACCGATTGAAATGATCCTGATGCCAATATTTGTAATGTTGCCAGGAGTTTAACGTGTGCTTGGATGGAATGTGAGAGGTTCCAGGTCATCTTTGATTTTGTCCAGTAATTGAATTGTTGCATGGCTGCTTAATCTGTAACGTCGGATGATTTCTGGCTCGCTTAATTGGAAAAGAGTGATTCTCGTGGCATAAATCTTGTCTGCTCGCTGTCTTGGCCTATGCCTTCGCCTTGCTCGGATCACTGCTGCCATTAAATAAGGTACATTTTCACACACCCGCTTCCTGGTTTAGACCTGCTTTTAAGAGGCGGAGAATTTCCCCCGCAGAATAGAGGCGCACTCTTACTGGCAGTCTTTGTAAATATAATTCGTGAATATATAATAAGGCGCACTTTACGCGTATCCTCCCACCTTTTTGGGTGGAACTCCCACTTTCTCCATGACCCTCCCACGAACGCATATTGAAAGCGCAATTTGTCTCTTCTCGCTCATGTGGCAGGCAATCTGCGATTTTACCCAAGTGCGCCCTGTTTGTAAATAGCCTGCATCGGTTAAGTCAGTCTTTGCGAACAATTAACGCCTGGAAACAGGCGCAAACGAAAAGTTGTGCTTCTTGGAATGAGTTTTTCAGGTGATGTGAACTGTTTAGCTCAGGTGACTGTTGGTAATGCAGACTGTGGTTAGAGTTTTGCACATGTGGCTTCAGTTGTGACCACTGTCGTTTAGCAGTCGAAAAAAACTGTAAGTTGACATGACAGTATACTTGTAAATCATCAATACCTTTACCTTATTCACATCTCTTAAATCATTTCAAGAACCCTCCATGTCATCCTGGCCTCTTGGTTGGAGCTGCTGCCTCAGACCTTAAGTCTAAACCACATTTTATGGATGGATGAGCAGACAGATGGATGGGGGGATCGATGGACCGATAAACGAATTGGCAGACAGATGGACGGATGAACAAATGGATGGTTGGATAAGTGGATGGGGGAATGGATGGATGGATGGATGGACATTTTAACACATGGCTGTCTGCATTCCTGTCATGTCCAAAGCTGATTTTTCACCCTGTGTGTGTGTGTGTGTGTGTGTGTGTGTGTGTGTGTGTGTGTGTGTGTGTGTGTGTGTGTGTGTGTGTGTGTGTGTATATATATATATAAAGGCAACAACTTTTGTTTTTATGTGTGTCAAGCAGCTGCGTTCAGCGGACAGGTTATCTTGCAGGGATGTGCCTCAGACAGCAAGATGATATTTATTCAGAGGGGCAGATTTGATTTCCGCCTGGACCATTTCCTACTGTCGGCTCCATGTTGTTTAATCCCATGAGATTCTGCAAATTTGTGAGACAGCACAGGCTTTTGGCCCAGACGTGATGCACACAGGCATATAGAAGGTGTGTTTTTAGGGGAAAAAATAAAATGTGAAGTTTTAAACATAGAGAAAGGGAGAATTGCATATCATACTTGTAGTGGCATACATAAATACTGGTTTACCAATATGCCAACCAATATGTGGGTGTGCAGTGCACTGTATTGTAACTAGACCTACGCTACATGTGTGCCTGTATGTGTATGAAGTTGAATCACACCGATGAAAACAAATCCCTAAATTCTTAATGTTTCCATCATTAAAAGCCAGACTTGTATGTGTTAATGTGTTCAAATGTATGAATACAAAGCAATATAGACATACTGTAGCTACCATAATGGCTACATGTCAATAGCAAGCTAAGCTGTCCCTTGAGGCTTAAAACCACATAAACCACAGATGGTATAATTAAATTTGCTTGGATGCATCATTTCATAAACTGCTTATTCATTTGTGTTGAATGAATGCTGTGTTTATTACACAGGGTTGTTCATTATGTGTAGATGATAAGTGACATAACTACTAATTGCTAAAACAGTCTGTACATTGTATGTTACTTTTTTATTATATATCATTTACAGGTTAAAAAGTTTTCCTTATTTAATGTTTTATTGATCTTGTAAATCCACTTTGTGTTTGCCTTCACTTCTCTTTCCCCCTCAGAGGTTTAAGCTGTAAATAGCAATAACCTTACAAGAGCAAAGAACTGGGAATGAGTCATTAATTATGAGACAATGGTTTGGCGAGGGGCCGCTGAATGCAATCTATGAATTAGGAGCTGGCCAACAGTCACCCATTTGCATGATACTGGGGGACTAAATTGCGATTCCAAAGATCTATTGAGAATCATTTGTGGGGCAAAGCTAATGCATCTAAGTCAAAGGAAGCTAGGCACACATTCATAATAAATTATCCCTCATCTATCCAATCACTTGAAGAAATGATTGCTCTCTTCTCTCTCATTAGCATTTCCTCTCTATTTCTGTCCTGTGTCTTTCTCTTTCTCCTTTTATTTCCTTCTGTACTTCATTCTTTCGTCTATGAGACTCAAAGGCACAAATGCATACCATTATCCAAGTGCACTCTAGTTCCACCTTCCCTGAGCCAGACTGTTGCTCACTGCCATTTAGGTGAAACTCTTCAATGCATAGTAATGACATCAATTACTGAGAGCTTTTTCTTCGAACATTCCACAAAAGTAAAAGCACAACTAATGTCTGTATGAATAAGGGAAGATGGGCTTTCAGGAGCATGGATGCAAGGGTTTGTATTACTGCAGGATAAGAAAAAATGGCACACTAGAGAATAAAAAAAATCAACATCCATTCAGCTTGTGGCTCATTCTTTATTTTAGCTTTAAGTGCCATCATTTAGGATATGATTTTTTCAGGTGAAGTAGTTTGAGAATTATTGGGTTAAAATTGCAAGTATAAGATGCCATGCAAAACCATAATGTCAGTGTTTTAACACCAAGCCACCTTGCTTTTAAAATCACTATATGAACATCACACGTTATACTATAATTGCCAATGCAGGTTGCACAAGGTGACATACAATTAAATTCAAAGATGAAGGATAGTGGGACAGAGAGACAGAGAGAAAGACGCACACACACGAAGAAAAAAAAATAGAGATAGATGCACAGAGACTGTGTAATATCCTGTGTCTGTAATCCCTTTCAAGCTGGACCATCTGCAACCCTGTCAATGTAGCTATAATTAAAGGTTACGACAGCCGAGGCCACCCGGCAGGGGGTCTGCCTGCCCCGGCCCATGATGCACGTCAAACGCACCCCTTCACCCTCCACTGTCCTTCTACATTGCCCCTAATCTGGTGTGACATCCACTGGAAACAATGCAGAAAAGGGGTTTTCCTTAGGAATCTTTTTCCAACACTGCTCCAATCCAATGACCAACATTGAAAACACATTTAAATTAACTTAAATAGGAGGTTGGAGGTTTGACTAAATTGAATTTTTAATATTTCCTTTCATTTAAATCATCCTCAAGCAGGTAACTTCAAGTAGTCACCTTAAAACATTTGATGTAATCATAATCAGAGGGGGAAAGAAAAACATCTAAAAATGGACAATTTATTTGACAATGATACTGGATTATTTCATTCCCTTCTTGCTGACAAGTCTGATCATTTTTGCAGTGCTGCCTTCCTGTGAACCTTTCCATTCTGTCCTGTCTGTGCAGATGGGAAAAAAAATAAGGTTAACTGGGGTGGACTGTGTGTTGTGGCAAATCTTGGGAATTCCCGGTTGCCAAGATGTAATTGTAAGTGAAGAGGGACTTGTGCGTCTCTCCTTGGGCAATGCATATAGGCTACTGCTGGTCTTCATAGATAGAGGCTACTCAGCTTAGGCCGAGGAGATCTGGAGGAGGCTAGACATCTATTGGATATGACTTAGTGGTCCTGCATAAATAACTATCTCCCCACCACACAAACACACAAATCACCCTCTACTGCACACACACACACACACACACACACACACACACACACACACACACACACACACACACACACACACACACACACACACACACTCTCTACTGTTAGTAACATGTAGTTATCTTGGCTCACACTAGCAGAAAAATCCCCCCCCCCCTGCAGAACTGCCACAACAGTGCAATGTTTCTCTCTATCTACCGTATCTATCTCCCTCTTTCTATGTGATTCTTTTTTTGTTTTGGAGGCTGTAGTTTGTGGCGCCATATACTGGAACATTTTAGAAATAAAATGGAATATGGTAAGCTTCTAAAAATTGACTATGTTGTGTTGTTGAATTCCACTTCATTTAGCCTGTTAAGTAAACAGTATTATTCAGAACAAAAAGTGTCCTGTTAGATTCACTGCGTTGTTATCACACTCCTTTCTTGCCCATTTACCTTTCTGTTCTGTAGTATTGATTTTAGTTTTGTTTTTGTTTTGTTTTTCTTAAAAGAAAAAGTGAGTGGAGTGAGTATGTGAGAAAGACGCAGAGGTACAAACAAATCAGAGTAAAAGAAAAAGTAGCAGAAAAAGCACCAGAGATATGTTATTCTACTGTTTGCTGTGGGTGATGCTGTGGAGCGGTGTCTGCCAGATTCTCTTATTAGAGTGGCAACAAGTGCAGGTATAAGTACTCCACTTGGACAACGTCCAACCAAACACACACACACGCACGCACACACACACACACACACACACACACACACACACACATCTATAGAGCGTTTCCCCTTGCAGGTGTTTGGCTTGCTAACAGGCATCCCCTCATTATTCTTTTAGCGAGCTGATTAACCACTGCGTCGTAACAATTATGATCTCTAATCAGCTGATGAATACCACAACATCGTAATTCAGGAACTTGTAAGTCTCATTTGTCTTGATGGCATTTTAATAGTAAACTTTAAATTGTTAATGTATAACCTGCTTTGGGCTATAAAGCTTCTTTATGTCTCTGGCTGGCATGTTTGTTCTTTCTGGAGACAAAAAGAACAAACATGCATATTGTTTTCTAACTTTGTTTTATCCTGATAACTTCCTGAGTTGAACAGAATGCATGTCGATAATAAGCAGAATGATGGTGTTTTGAGTGTAATGAGTGCTGGGACAGTGTTTCAAAGTTACTTAGTGTAACCTGGATTTTACATCACAGGATAAAAATAAGACCAAAACACTGCATTAGTGAATTGCAGGCTCCTGTCCATGCAGGAACTTTGTGGTACCCCGGGATTTACCCTTTGCTTATTGCTATGAACTAAGTAGGCGAGAAGAAATCAATATCTGGTGACAGCTAGTCAATCTTGGACTCAATGTTGAAACTCCAGTCTGCTTAAAAGGACGGATCTTCCCAACACACATTCAATCTCAACAAGAAAGCTGCATAGCTCAAGACGGTGAAAGTTCCATGTAAATTGGACCAAGTAGGAATAAATCGCCTGACAGCATCACTAAATAACTTTAAGTCCAGCTGTCCCTTACTGGAAATGGGTTTATGTCGACTTGTACTGAGAGGATTTACATGTGGGTGAGCCTGTGGTGGTTTTACATGCCTGGACGCCAAATGAATAGAAATCCTGACACATCGAAAAACTGCTTGAAGCTCCTAGGTCTTAAAAGAAGCCCTTCAGCATGTAGCAGGAGTGTTGTTACACATGAAAAAAGCAATTTCAGTCTTTCACGGTGGTTGGATAAATCAGATGATGCATTTCTGTGTGCATGCAGAAGTTGATTTATCAGGCAATATCAGTGGGGTTGCAACAAATCCCCTATTAAGCTTAGGTGTTTGTTATCCTTTGGTCTACTGCCTTGAAAAGGTATCTCCCTCCTTTTTAGACTGTTTCACATAACACGTTTCATATGTTTAACTTCTGGCAGAGTTTTATTTTATTTTATAAAAAAAAAGTTTGATAAAAAATATATATTATTACTGTAGCAAATGCCTTATTATGCTCTTCCATGCAGACTTGTTGTATTGTGCTCATGTGCTCACAAGGTTGAACAAAACTGGATTTTAGCATTTCACACACTACAATGTTTACTGAACCAGCTCACCAATCATACAATCAAACATACCGCTTTACAAATAACCAAAAATGATCAACTTCTGTTCTCATATATGTACTGTATAGCTATCATTACTTGTACATAACGTTTCACCTACTAAAACTCATTCTGTGATATTTCAGTGCTTTGCAGTTGGCTTCAATTTGTCAAAAATATCATTTAAGATGTAATGGCACAACTTTTTGATATTTGAAATCATTTTGGTTTGATTTTATACAAGAGAGTGATATGAAATACATAGAGAAGGAGGAATGTGACACAGTCGGGTGGTCTCCAGCCAGATATAAACCCAGAACTTGTTTGAATGCATCTTAGACCACGGGGCCACAGGGATGGTTAACGTCCAAATAAAATGCCAACGAGTAGCACACATGGCCAGTAACCATGCTTACAGTACATTTCTTAAGGAACCATAGAGGCACTCCATGTAGCTTACGTTTATTGCAACCATACAATAATTAGTTTTATTAGTAGTGCTTGGAATGAGTTTCTGCAGTTTGTGGTTGGGGTGAAAATATTCAACTCTTGGACACCCATGGCTCAGGGATGCATCTACTGAAAAACATTGTTGCATTCACCACGAGCAACATCTGTATTTAGCTTTGGCCCGTAGTGTTAAAAATGTATTATACATATCACATATTGTATGTGCGCAGTCAATAGTCAGTCAAGTCTTTTCCCTTTAGGAAGTCTAGTTGAAAAATCGGTGACCTTGAGAGAACAGTTCTGAGAACATTCAGCTTCATTCAATGCCTCCTACTGCTGTTTTGACAAGTGCAGCCCAATCAGACATGTTGGTTCAGGCTCCATTTTCTCACTCTCTGGTGACTGTGAGGGGTCATAGGGTGTGTGTGCGTGCGTGTGCTTGTGTGCGTGCGTTGCGTGCACGTGTGCTTGTGTTTGTGCGTATGTGTTAGAAAAAGATACAGACACGAATATATATACAAATACATAGAGAGAGAGAGAACTGGGGGGAACTGCGTATCATCCTGTGTGGGTATTATGCTTATGGATGACACTCATTTTCAATTATGTGTATGTATGTGTGTGGGCTTGTTTGGGAGCAATTTGTGGTGTGTCTCAGTGTCGGAATGATGATCTGTGTGTTGGGGACATCCATTCACAAGTGGTGATAGTGGCATGATGAGAGATAGCCAGGGGCCTTAGGACCCAAGGATGCAAAGACCCCTGACACATCTACCTCCAGGTGTGTGTGACAGAGAGAGACACCGGCATTTATATGTGTCTAGCAGCCCTATGTGGTGTGTATATGGGGGCATGTGCTTATGCTGTAGTGCCAATAGGCTGCAGTAATTACCAGCACCAGAGGGAGACATTGGGCACTTTTTTTAGAGGCCATCCTGACTTTTCTGACCTATACTATTATACTGAAAACAGTTGAAGGAAAGGAAAGGAAAGAACATATATTCAGATAAATGGAAAGAGAAAGAAGGAGAGGCTAGTTGAGCTGACAGATCGCAGGAGCCTTGGAGCAGGGCCCAGTTGTCCTCTGTGTATGGTTGGCTGTGGGGTAGGTGATGTCAACCCCTGACAGGTAATTTGGTCTGAGTCGGACTCCCTGGGGCCAACAACACACATACTGTACACTAACCCAACACACACATACACACACTCACACGCTTGTCTCAAACCTGGCCCAAATCCCCTTAGCTACTCTATATTTGGGCGTGCTCTTCAAAAGGACATTAAGAAGAAACACATGCAACAGTGTCAAGTGTTCTTACAACAGAGCAAGGGGTCCAAATCTGAAAAAAAAAAAAAAAACTATTTGAAAGGTTCAATTGAACACATTTCCAGCACTTCATGCAGATGTCAGTTGAAAACAACACACTCTTAGGGTGCTTTCACACCTGCCTCATTTAGTTCAGTTGAATCGTACTAGAATTTGTTTGCCCTGCTGGGGCAATTAATTTGGACAGGTGAGAATACGTCAATCGCACTCGGGTGCGCACCGAAAGCGGACCAAACACGCGTACCGAGACCTGCTGGATGAGGTGGTCTCAGTACGCTTTCAAACAAACTCTGGAGCGGTTTGTTTGTGGTGAGATCGTGATCCGACCTTGTCTGAGCTAATGTCTCCTGTAATCAGGTGTGCTTTGCAATCTGCGATGTGGCAGAACATACAACTCTAGCAGCGTGCAGTGTTTCTCTCCCAGTAATAGAAAAAGGTCAAGCTTGCCGTCCGTCAATCGCATCTCCGTGGTTGGAGACAAGACACCGTCAGATAAGAGCGAAGTCTCGGTGACCAGAGCAGACGTAGTAAGGTCGCTTGCGAAACAATGTCTGATTATTATTTAAATGAAATGAGCTGGTTTGACAATCGATATGCAAGAAATATACACTAGTCCAGAACACAGGACCTTCTTCCTGTAATTACTCTCTTGCTCCCGCCCCCAGACACATCCGACCAATAAGGAGTGAATTTCTTGAGTGATTTGTAATGACGCATTTTGGTATGCTTGGATTTTTCCAGGTGTGAAACGAAACTGAACCAAGGGGAAATCGCTCCAAGTTTACGAACTTAACTGATTCGGACCAAAGCAAACAAACTACAGTATAGGTGTGAAAACGCTCTTAAAATGATCTTCTATTAGCCAGCCTAACATGGCTAGGTGAGGTAATATACTGTATATCTGCCTTGGGTGTTAATATTACACATTTGACACACAAAATAATAATAACAAAAGTATTATATTTTTAGGGCTCTGTGACTGCAGTGAGAATGCAGTCTGTCTCTGTCCGTTGGCCAATTACTGTATCTCTCTCAGCACTGAGAAATGAGGCTCTCACCTTGTCTGCCCTGGCTGTCCCCATAGATCCCCAGTGTGTTGTGGTGGATGTGAAGGCATTGTGAGGGCATGTCATCTAGCAGGCTGGCTTGGTCAGTTACTGCAGCTTTGGCCAGGATGCATGCACTTGACTTTGGGCCACAGAATCTAAATAAGGGGACTCTTAATGACTTTCATTAATCCTCTGGCTGACTATTTTTAAAAAGGGCAATAAGTAATGTTGCAGTTTCAAATTATATTACCCTTTTTTGTGCCAAAAGAAGAAGAAGAAAAAGATTTGATGAAATTAAAATATCTTGCAAACCATTACCTGCCTGAGAATTCAATTTAATACTGTCTTCCAACTTTATAGGGTTTTTTTAAGCTATTCATAAATGCTGCTGCACTTATTTCCATGAAAACACTGCCGGTATGTCTCATGGCCATTATTGGACTGTCTCTGTTAAAAATTGCCTCACAATTTTGTTGAAAATGTATTTTCTTCTGAGTTGTATTCCTCAGTCTGCTCAAGACAGAAGAGCAGGCTTCCCTTTATTTTTGCCATACAAGATGATGGTTTATTTCACTGAACTGGAAGCTGACATAATGAAAGTATTTGATGGCCTTTCAAAGAAACAAATTGTTGTGATTTTAGGCCATCAAGAATACAAAAATAAAAAGGTTTAATTCATTTGTTTTATAAAAAGCATCCTTTTTGAACAGGATTTTTGTAAAAATAAAAAAAAATAAACTAACAGGGACAGCCCGCAGATTGAAAGACCATATCTCCTCAGAGCACTTCCACATCTCTATCTCCCAGCTGAAGCCATATATCCCCTGGTGTGTTCTGGGTGTCATGTCAACATATTGGTTGCCCTGGTCAGTGCTGCTCTGGCCTCACTGGACTCACTAACTGCCTAGTTTATGTCTGTCTGCTACTTGGATAAATTTGGCCTGGCTTGACTGTGGCCTGTCTGTCTGCTACCCAATTATTTTTCTTGAGCCAAGACCCCTGAACTCTTTTCTTCTAGGACAGACGCGTAGATCCCATGAGTGCTGTAGTTGTGTCACTGAAGGTTGTCCCGGTTAGTACTGCTTCAATGAGGCAGGAGATATCTGCCTGCTTGTGGCTAGGTTGGGCTGTTCAAAAGAGTTGTATGAATAGCCGTCTACAGCAGAAACATTATTGTATGCCTGTGGTTGCTTCTTACCCCACCTGGAAGAGAAGGAAAAAGTACATTTTTGTACATGTTTGATGATGTGAACTGACCGGGAATTGATTTAATCCATGCTTATTTATTTTTTTGGAGTTAGGTTTGCTGTGAGTGTGAGTGTGGCCTTTGTGAGCCATGATGAACTACAACTAACTGCCTTGGTATTTCTGTCTTTGCCTGCCTGTGTCTTACGGCTCCCAATTATCTTCCCCAGGCCAAGACCCTCTTGAGAAGAGAGATGGAGGAGTGGTCCTGGGGAGGGTCATGGTCTTTGCAAGATGTACTAGCCATAGCAAAGATGCTTTTACTGAAGACAAAAAAAAACACACAAGCAAGCACACATAGCCTGTCATCATTCACATCCCTCAAAAATATTTCCATCACTCAGCCGAGTATGTCCACACACACACACACACACACACACACACACAAATGCAAATTCGTGCACAAACACGAAGGCATACTGCACAGGCATTTGCAAACTAATGAGTTCACAAGGGGTTCAACATCAAACTTCTGAGGGCTACCTGTAAACCTCAGGGGAGTTAAGCAGAGGTGAAGTTGTGTGTGTGTGTGTGTGTGTGTGTGTGTGTGTGTGTGTGTGTGTGTGTGTGTGTGTGTGTGTGTGTGTGAGTGTGTGAGAACTTGTGTATGCATGGCATGCGCATTTGTTACAGTAGTCTGATATGAAAACAAATGGTTATTGTTATTCATCACAACTACTGCAAATAACTATTTTTTTTAGTAAGCCTTTATTGTATAAGCACAAGCTCTCTGACAGCTGTGGGTTTTCTGATGTAACATATCAGCCCTTGAGTCTCTCAAAAGACAAGAGCTTGAGAGGAACTGAGCACTTTGAGTATCTGCTGTGTCAGTGAGTAAGGAAAGTTGTCAAGAATAAAGACAACAGAAACAAATCTTGAAACAGGCAATGGATCAAAAAGACTTCCTTTACAGAATGGAACCTCATATTCAATACAGTAGCAATATTAACATACGGCAGTTTAATGGATACAGTATATCATCCTCTTGCTCACTTTATAAACTGAGCACTGGGCAGCAGCACTGTGGAATCAAAACCAGAGGCAAGGCTAATAATAATACGACTAGAGGGCCAAAGGGCCAGTGACAGGATCATTTCTGACTCAACTAAAAGTGTAACTTTTGTCTACAGAAAACTGTGCTGTGGGTTCATGGAACACACATAGAAACTGTTGATTTGAATATCTTCAGTGCCCCGCAGAAATCTCATATCTTCAGAAGAGTGCACTTGATGGAAATTCAGGAATAAATAGCTTCAGTTTCCCATCTTTGCATTTAGTGGATGTGTTGTTTGTCATCATCTCCATATCACTGTGAGAGTGTGGGAGACAATGCAATCTGTCAATTAACTAGAAAAAGATACATTGAAAATTCTTAAATATTGGGTGCTTATGAAACTGTATATAGCATTTTGTGTGTAGCAATAACAGGGTAGGAAGATATATAATTATGTGAAGCTTTTGCATTTTTGTTAACACTTTTTCAGGACTGCATCTAAGGCTGCATATACATTACATACAGTATTATACTGTATGAATTTACTTAAGGTTGACAAAATGGCATTTTTTAGTGCTATTTTCACATGTGACAGTGGAGAATTTGTACATTTTAGCATTTGTGGGGGGATGTTTTAGTAGTGTCATCACAAAGAGAAGACAAGCATTATTACATTACCTCATTATTCACCCACCCGTGACTCTTCTTCTCTGTCTTTCTCTTCATCTCAATTTCCCTCTGTCTGTTACCCTCCCTCCACTGCTCCACACACATCCTAGACCCTTCAATTCCCTTGGTGGCAGCCAAGGCTTTAACTGACAAGCTTCAAGGGAGACAGAGAAAAATAGATGGTAAGAGAGAGAGAAAGAGAGAGAGGTAGAGAGAGGCAGTGATATACAAAAAAAGATCCTGGCACCAGAGTACATTGTTTTTGCTCTTTGCCACGTTTCCTATTTTCGCTTTCTTTACACCCAACCCCCTCCTCCTCCACGTCCTTGCTGCTCCCTCCGTCTGCCTTGCTTTTTAGTCTGCGGCGCTCCAGGCAGATCAAAATTCAACTCACTGATGTGTGACTAACGTTAGGACACACAATACGCAGCCACAAACTCTTTGATCATTATTCCATTTAACAGTGACAATGTACGCCGCAAATAAAGAATGAGAAAGAAAGAGGAAGGAAGGAGGGAGGGAGAGAGGGAGAAGGAGGAAGGAAAATAGGGACATTATTGTGTCTCCATGCCCCATAAAGCTTGAGAAGGTTGGCTAAATGTCAAGAAAATGAAAGACATGTACTGTACACAATTAACGATTACTTATTTAAAATATGCCCATAGCAAAGAGTGATGTTTTATCTTGATTCATTCATATATTAATGTTTGCCTCATTTTTATCATGGGCTACATGTCTTTAACAAACATGGGTACCATGGCTTAAAAGAAAATACATGCCTTTCCCTGTACTGAATCAGGCAATTTCTTTGTTGTAATACAAATAAAAACTTTAGGTAAAATAGCTTTACAACAAACAGATTGACAGAGTGATTGTGTACAACTGCTTCTTTCTGAAGAGGATGAACAGAATATGGTTCATAAATACATGGTTGCATTCATGCTTGGATTTCAAGCAAACTACTCTCCTGTATAAGGCTGGAATTTGATAATTTAATAGAAATGGTTAGGCTTATTGAGAAAAACTTTTCAAATCTTCAAAAAATAATACATATATAGTCTTGGCTAACATTAGGTTACCCGTTCTCTGTTGACATCATAACTTCTCAGAGTGTAATGTAGAAGAACGCTCTCACAGTCTTTTGCATCATAATTTAGAGTGAGTCTCCTGAGGGAATCCTGCTGCAATGGATGACTCTTGGGGACAGACCCATAGTGTCTATGTTGATCCAGTCCCTCCAGGATTTCGCGGCCTTTTTTATAGATTGTTGCGGCCCAAAATGCCTGATTTCGCAGGATCTTTTGTAAAAAATTGCGACAAAAGTTGTGATGTCTTTTGTAGGTTTGTTGCAATGAAGTTGCGGGAGACAGTGAAAGTTGCAAAAAAGTTGCGATTTATTCTTTTTGTATAGTTCTTTAAAAATAAAAAGGAAACTTGTTTTGGGGAGAATAAAACTACTCTGGGCTGAGTTTTCCTTGTAACCAAAAAGGCTCAGGATGCTGCACATGTTGGTATAATATGAAAATGGCTGGTGGATTTAAGACAAAAAAATAATAATTTATTGAATGAATCAAATTTGAACATATGTGTCAGTGGATTGTTGATTTTTCCATTGTTACTTATTTTCCTATCCTGGCCTGGGCTGGGACACACATTCATACGGTTTGATAATACTGACTTTAACTTATCATTGCACTTACAATAACGAGCGTAGCAGTCCTCAATTTAGGTCATCGTGTCGTCTCATCTCCTTTTTCTCCTGTACCCACCGTATGTGTGTTGTTTGTGTGTGTGTTTGTGCGTGTGCAAGCGTCAGTCGCGGGGGGTACGGAGCGGAGTGGTTTGTCTCTCATCTGAACACTGGCCAATCACATCTTACTATGGCCCACTTCCATCCTACCATAGAGAGAGCGCATTTAAATCGCCCCCCCACCGACGGCAAACTCCACAATGTGCCGGTAGCTAGCTAAAAACACAAGATTTAAGCATGTCAAACAATTATTTTAGCACCCATGTCTACCAGAGAGGACATGCCAGCTGTTAGTAAGCTAATGTTAGTTATGTATTAGCAAGCTAAGGCATTTGCAAACATAGTACTATAGCTTTCTGATGTATCCACATTCCACAATAACACAAGTTACATACTGTGTACAAAATGCAGCTTTAGCTCAACTTACAGACTTACCACTTCTTAACTATAGGCTACAAGGCATCTTGATGACAGCCATGCTCCACCCTCAACCTGCCAAGAGCCAGGCAGCCTTTTTGACTAAGTGAGTACATTATCATGCTCTTACTTACCACTCAGCTATGTGACAGTAGTTGGGGCTGTTATGCAGGGTTCAAAATTAACTTTTTGTCCACCAGCTTTTTTGGCTAGTGACTGTTAAAATTTTACTTTTTTTTTGGCTGGTGAGTCAAGCAAATCTACCAGCCACTTACATAAATTATTTTACCAGCATTTGGCTGATAAACGGTGCTAATTTTGAACCCTGTTGGTATGTACATGTGTTGAAGGGGAGTGCAAGGACAGGTGGTGTCCGGCTGATTGTGGTGGGCCGGTCTGGGTCTCAAAAGTCCAGGGCTGATTTTTTACCCCAGTACAGCCCTGCCACACAGTCTCCCTCTGCAAATTTGGATGCACTCAGGATAGCACACTACTGGAAGAAAGAAAGAAAGAGTTTTGGAGCTCACGCTCGCATGTCACTCAAGCAGTCAACAGCTGGCATTATGTTTAACCATGTTTCCAGCTAATTTACTCTTTCATGTTACTGTATTGAGTGGAGGTTTCTTTTGCGGGGTGCACATGTTCCACTAAAACAAGTTCCTTCCCAAGGCTTTTTTGCAGGGGCAGCGTCGCTGTGGCCGGAATTTAGAGCCACCCAGGACGATTGTGATTGGTTTAAAGAAATGCAAACAACCCAGAATGTTTTCTGGGTTGTTTGGAGATAGGTCTGGCAATGCGAGACTATACAGAGACAGAAAAGTGGACATTTTATTTCCATTTCCATATTCAAAGGTCATGGCAGCCTTGAGGTACAGTATCTCAGAGTCTACAGTATAATATGTAGCTGATGACATGCTTGTTCAGTTTTCATTTCCTGTCTAAAAGATTCCCTCTAGAAAGAAGAATACTCCCCGTGTTCAGTGTTCCTAAAAGGTGCATTGTGAGCAACAAAAGGAGATGATAACTGCTCCACAATCACATGCTGTGCACCCGTTTATGTAGCTTGGTTAGCTGCGTCTGCCTCCCCAGAGGGTATGCAATAACTATTGTACTGCCAATATTCTAAACAAAGTATGATGCTTCTGGAGAAACAGAAAAAAAATATTTGAAAGTCATACTCAACACCCTTGGAACCCTAGAGTATGCTGAAGGTTGAAGGCCGCATTGTTGAGCTCCAGTTGCTTGGCATGATCAAACTGGAGGGTAGTTTGGAAGTGTCCGTGGAGTTTCAGATTGTCTTAGGCATGACAAGCTGTCAGGACAAGCTCCTCATGCAGCCTGCAGGTGTCTCTTGTTGGGTTGAGTGAATTGCAATGTAGGCAACTGTAAGCCTGCCAAAATGTCACGATAGTCTTGGACAACTATGACACAAGCTTGTGTGGTAAACCACTAGCTAACCCTATTAGGAATGCAATTAGGTTACTTTTTTTTTTTAAATAATAATAAGTGAATCTGTCAATTGTGACAAATGTAGCCTTTTTCTATGGAAGCACTGTTACACCGACTATGTTTTAAATTAATCAAAGACTATTTTGAAAGTCTACCAAATACCCCTGACAGCACGGAGGACTGAAATAAACATCTGAAGCAGTTTGATTTACCCTAAATGTCCTGGATTTTGTTTTCTGTTCAAAGAGAAAACAGGAGCTAGCGGTAACCCTCTCTGTCCTGCATAAACATTTATATAAAATACTTTCCCTTGACAAGGAAGGGGTAGAGGTTACATCACAGGCATTCTAAGATGTGTGTGAAGCTGTCAGCAGCAGCTCTCTCGGCAGGTGGTCTCTAGCACATGTGCATACCCAAAAAGCTGATGCTTTCTGTCAGTGATCACAACCAGCAAGGTGAGAGAAGAAAAAAACACCGGGAAAAAAATAAAAATAAAAATGATACATACTTTCTGCACAACCTTGTTCAAAGAGTTTCTCAAAACCCTGCAAATGCACTGCTGGAGCAAATAGTTTGGAAGACACTGAGTAAATACTGAATTTATTATTGAGGTGCGCTCACTAATAAGCATACAGTACAGTTGTCCCTCCTGCTGTGAGGAGATTTATGACTGTATACAATATGGCAGGAACTTTTGCTGGTGCATATGGCATGTTACTGAAGTGTGTTTATGAGAGAAAGATGAAAGAGAAGGATGTGGAGATGAATGCAAAGAGAGAAGGATGACGAGAGGGCTGGATGATGAGGGAGGTGCATAGTGAGAACATCAGTGCTTTCCTTTACACATCAGACTATGGCACGTGATATTAACAATAAACAATAGTCTAAACATCACCTTAAAACATAACCCTCTTTTTGCTATACATTTTGTCATACTTTAGCATTAAGTCAAAATCCTGCACAGTTTTTTCCCTTTGTTTTAGTTATCCTTTAAACAAGCCTGACAGAGAAAGAAGATTACTGCCGAGGCTCAAATCGATCATCTAATTCAAGACACAACACAACAATTTAGAGTTCCCACCAGTTTCATCTTGAATTACATACACTGCACATGCTGTTGATGTTTACATCTCCTTTTTCATTTGTTACAAACCCTTCCTTTTGTGAAACTAGTTTTTGAAAAGCCAAGCTCATAACTAGCACTGTAAGATATGTTACCTGTAATCCATAATGTTATGTTTATTGAATTCTCAATTTAGTTCCCATAGTCCATTAGTACATCCCAACATATTCTACAAGACACCATGCTATACGTCCTCTGTGATGGGCTCTCATACCTGAGTACAAGGTGAGAGGGCTTTGCAGTGTTCCACTCACGTGGTACCGAGAAGCAATGACAGGTTAAGTAGCAACGGAGGATCAAATTATATGAAGCTCATCCCCAGTGGATAGATGTCTGTCTTTGTATTACCCAATCTGGAGACTAATGGATGAAGGCAATTCATCATGTCATTTCGGGTGTGTGTGTGTGTGTGTGTGTGTGTGTGTGTGTGTGTGTGTGTGTGTGTGTGTGTGTGTGTGTGTGTTAAATATACATAAACACACACAAACATGCGCTAACAAACACACATACCCACACAAACACAAATAAACATGCACACACCCACACACAAGATATACTGTATATATAGGTAACATAAATTAATCTTAATGTTTTGTTAATATTCATGTTACTGTTCATTGTGTACTGTCCAAATATTTGGACAAATTGTATTTTGATGCTTTGGCAACATTGTTGTTATTGAAACTTCCATGCCAATAAGCCCCTTTGAATTGAATTGAGTTATATTGAATTAAGAGAGTGAGAGAGTTTAAGAGAGAGGTTGTATCTGTAGTGGAGGAACTGGAAATTATTCCGTTGAAACAGCCTAACTAACCTATTTATGAAACATGAAATGTGATACAGTATTTTCAATTTTGTAAATGGGTGTTGTGTTGCATGGCCTATATTTTAACTGCAGTTGCTGTAAAGAAACATGATGGTGATAGAAGGGGAATACAACAAAATAGTATTGACTACTTACCGCTTAGGTGTTTGTTGCGTGCTGTGTAGCTCACCTATACTTGGCTTTTCCGCACTGACCTCTAATAGGTTAATTGAATTAACAAAATCATAGCACACACATTTAGCATCTTAGAATTATAAAAGCTTATTTAGAACCTAAGATTGGCAAGGTTATATGGCCTGGGGCATATGTTACTTATTGGAGCACAAATTAGTCACACGGTGAAGCAAATTCAATCGGAAATGACCATGCATATTCAAATTAGGCATACATAGACACACATTCAGAGATAGTGGTTCATTGGTAAGTATAGCTTGGGGATGTTTTAATATGAATTCCTAATTTAGTGTTTTACCTCCAGGGTAGGTGGTAGCCCACTATAAAATGATTATGTTAAAATAACAATGTAGGGAACAAATATCCACATTTCAGTATTAAAGTATAACCATGTAATCATAGCCTATATGTGTTTATATTAAAAATAATATAATGTGCATGTGATAGAGAAAAAAATAATAGTAATGGGCAATATAATATACAATAAGGTATTAATGTCAAATAAATATACATTTATGACTTTAGTTAAATTAAGCTAAATACATTTTTCAAAGTAGGCCTAGAACAATCCTCAGATAATGAGGAATGTGAAAAAAAATCATGATCCAATTTGTATTTTGAAGTGTTACTAAATCACCACCAATTTTAAATGGTCTGACATTTTATACCTAGTAAAGTAGGGAAAAACTACTGTGTTCCTTAAAAGGTATTTTCTCATATTGACAATGAGGTAGTAATATGGCTTTACGACTTAGTACGTCCAAATAGTTTCAACTTGCTAAATCATAATTGCAAGAATTAGGAATTGTCATAGATTTCACTTACAAATGTAATTTAAAGGGGCGCTATGCAGTTTTGGCAATTTTTTCGTTGTTTTCTCGCTTTTTGCTCGCAAGTTTCTCTCTAGAGCTCCACCTATAGCTTTGGAATAGATATTTGGCAACACTGTTGTAAAAACTCTTTGGCGACTCTGCCCCCCTCCCATCTTCTCCCTCTGGTCATGTGCATTTGTTTTCAAAGAAGCCGGCGAACGAATGGAGCCATGTCCACTGTGGTAGACAGCTAGTAAGATAGCTAGTAAGCCCGTAACAGACAGCGATCATAATAAAAACCTTTACAGACAATAGCAAACATCCTGAGGTCACAATAACAAGACATACAAATATTAAACAGAGTTTATCCCAACGATACTTACAAGTGCAACAGCAAGAACGCCAGGTCAGCATCGGATTTGCAGGCTTCTGTTTGTCTCAGTTCTCGCCGTTCTGAAAACGCAGGTCCGATGTTTACTCGTGTCTGACTTCTCGCTTGGTCAGTCTGCCACTTCCTCTTTCTCTCTTCCTCCAACAATGCTTTTCTAGCTTTCTGCTTCTTTTTGCCGACTCAGCCATGACGATAGTGTGAAAAACTCCATCGCTACCGTGTTCTTATGGGGGCTTGTATGTGTGCAGTGCCTTAAAGCAATTTGTTACATCGCGAGACCTGATATCACACAATATTTCCCGACTGGCCCAAAGTTGCAAGGGTGGTTTTTCCGCTCACAGGCGGTAGGGGAAAGCGAGACGGCCACCATTCAACCCGAAAAAAAGTAATATAACCATTCCAATGACTCTGAAGCAGTTCAGTTAAGGTAAATTAAGCTAAAAAACTACGTAGTTCCCCTTAAGTGTCTCATATCCAGATAAAATCCAGAAGTGATGCAATGCACTTAGCCAAATGTATGCATGTCTGTATGCCATTTTATTATTCTGATTGCAATCTGTCAGCATAAAGCCAGTCGAGGGGGTTGTGGTAATGCCCCTAAAGCTGTTGAATTGCAAACAAATTGTAAGTTAGGAGAAATCATGTTTTCCTAACAAATACCGTAGTGTTATTTTAATTTTAGTTTTAGTCTAGTCTTTGTGTCAAGCTGTCATTTTAGTTTTTATTAGTTTAAGTCATGTTCATACTCTTTTTAGTCTAGTCAAGTTTTAGTCAACTAAAAGTCTGAGCATTTTAGTCTTATTTTAGTAAGAATTATCCATGACTATTTTACTCTAGTTTTAGTCAATGGAAATTGTATTTTAGTCTCTTTTTAGTAATGCAATTCTATGTAATCCAGTCAATATAGTATAAGTACCTAGTAGTATAGACAAAACCAAAATGTTGGCCAACAAGGGATGCTTAGTACACATGGAGTCAGTCAGGCAGGAACTAAAAACCCACACACTCTCTCGCACAAACAAATACGCACGCTAGTCACACACGTTTGTCTCAGTCGTTTTCAGCTCCAGTGGCTAACGTCTGAAGCTAACGTTAAAATGAGACACATTAACCACAGCCTCATGAGTTGGCATTAGCTTTCTAAAATAGAAAGTAGCGTTACGTTAATGTTTTGACTTACCTCAATTTCATTATGGAATGGCTTGAGATGTCTCTTAAGGTTCGTGGTGTTTTTTTCCTGTGATTTTGTGGCCGCATTTCTCCCCATCTTTTTCCACAACACATTCAGTTTTGTTTTCCACTTCTATGTAATGAAAGTTTTTCAAAATGTCGTTTATTCTTTTTCTCCCAAAGACGAACTCCGGCTAGCCGGCCACGGTCCCTTTCTCTGTGTCAGACTTAATTTAGTTTGTTGTCATTTACGCTCGTCTCACTCTCTAACTCACCGCTGCATCTTCTAAATTAAATAATGCTGCGACAGGGCTTGAGGATGTAACGTCGCCTGCGTCTGCGCAGTGCGACCTGAGTGCGACCTGATGCAGCCCCTGAAGTGAGACACAGGGAACAGAAATACTGCAAAAGAATAATAATAATAATAACGCAACTAAACGAGAGGAAATAACATTATAACATTTTGTCTCGTCTCGTTTTGGTCAACGAAAGTGAAGGGACATTTTAGCATAGTTTTTATTTTGTAAACCACATTTAGTCTCGTTTTTATTCATCAACAATATTGCATTATACATTTAATTATAGTCATCGTCACATGACCAGCATTTACATGTGTGTCTCGTTTTCGTCACGTGATAAAGGTTCGTTGACGACGATATTTAGTCATAATGTTCATTAATGAAAGCAACACTAAAATACCGTTTTTTGGAATCGTATGGAAAATTTGGTTTCAAATCCGATCATCGGTTCTAAATTTAACACTCGCAAGTTTTGGTTTCCCTAGTGGCTGCCGTACTTCCTGCGCTTGTTGTGTTGCAGCATGAGAACAGTAAGTGGCGCTCTAAAGTGTGGCTTTAGTTTACGTTGAAAAGCCCCGGTAAAACTGTAAATCACCACTGAATCGAAATAAAATGTTCCTCTTATCTGTAAAATAAGCATGTGACCTGTTTCACTTCCACCCCTCAAAGAATCGGAATCGAGAATCGCTAAGAACCGGAATCAAAACAAAGAATCAGAATTAGAATCAGAAGAAGATACAGAAGAAACATACGTAAATATGTGTGTAAATCTACTTTAAAAATGTGTGTCATGTTCCTCTAGCATACATTGAACTACAGAACCCCAGAAATGTAAGGCCATGGATAAATATGGCTCTGTTGCTATGGAGACTAGATGAAGCCTTTCTACAAATACAGAGTGAATGTTCTGGTAACTGTCAAAACATTTCATTAAATGACATCCCACCTGGTGTCCTTGCGTTACACACATTACAGTATTTAATGTTGCTGGTGGAGCGGAAAGATGGTTAATTTACACTACTACACACTTCCACTATTCCTTGATTAATCTCTGTATAATCTGATGTTGCAGTACACAGTACTATCATCCTTATAGCAAGGGTTGAGAGAAACTTCAAAGGAATTAATGACAGGAAGTTGTAACATCTGTTATCAAAATATCAACAGTGAAAGACACTGCAACACTTTGATACAAAATACAAAATGCTGAATTGTGTGAAAGACACTGTCCTCCCCTGAAAAACGAGCCCATAGGTTGTTTGTACAAGCAGCTTATTAGGACGTATATTTATGTTTATAGTGGTGGCGACCTGTAGTGTAGTAATTATGATGGAAGCAAAGGAGGATAAAGAGGAAAAGTATAAAGAGCGACAAAATCCACGTCGGGAGGGGTTTTGGGGTGAATGTATGTGTCAAACAAACTAAACTGTACCATGAGCCATTTTCAGGAATGTTTAGAACTTAATTAATATAAAAAATATATTAAGAATTAGTGCTGTGGTATTTCTTTAATAGAAGATCATATCAAACAGTGAGCATACATGTATGTACAGTATATGCATATGTATATGACTGTGTTGCTCTGTGTCCTATTAAAACATATTTTGCTGAAACAAACCCTCATTTATCCTACAGAGTAAAAGTGTTCTTCTTAAGGAAAAAAACAAACATGCAGGCTAAATTTTAGTAGCATGGACTTACACAGACACACAAATAATTGCACACATTTGTGTGTGCTACACATATTCACACACACCAAAGCATAAGAAATCTGTAGCTTAAGAGCTGTCACTGTATTAGATCTTGCTCAAGAGTACACTGGAATGGCTTAATAAGCTGGACATAAAAAGACATGCATTTTAAAGTATTAACATAATAACCAGAAGTCTCATTGTCAAACAGAAATGCCTCTCTACATTTCACAACAGAATGTCTTCATTGCAATGCAGACTATTTAATAATGTGTGTATATATGTGATTCCTTAAAGTGCTCGTATTTTGCTTTTTGGCTTTTTCCCTTTCCTTTGTGTTATATATATATATATATATATATATATATATTAGGGCTGTCAATCGATTAAAAAATGTAATATATATATATATATATATATATATATACTCTGTGATTAATTAATCGAAATTAATCACATACATAATTAACGGTGCCTAAACCAATACTTTTTAAGAAAGTAAAAAAAGAAAAGAAATAAAAAGGGTACTAAACAACAGTTGGTGGCATTAAAGAACGGCTTGTTTATTGCTAAGGCCATATGGTCAAAATTAAATGATTTAATAATAATGTATAACAATAACAATAACTTATTTCACTAGTAAATTGCTGTTGAACGACAAAAACAACAACCACATAGGAAAAGGACATTTACAATAACTTCAAATGCACCACGAGGCTGTAGTTTACCAGTTTAATTGAACGCACCGTCTGTGTTGTTTCTCCGACGGCAGCTGCAGATTGTTACATCCCAGTGTTGAATCCTCTACAGTAAAACACAGTCAAACTTTACACCGTTTAGCGTTAGCTGTCAGCATTTTAACCGTGTTTAATCCAGCTACTAGCTAGCGGTAGGCTAACGTTAGCTGCTGTCGAGTATTGTGTTAACTAGCGTCACATGCAGCGGTGTTTGTGTTTCCTGTAACGTCTGTTTCAGAGCAGCAGAGAGAAGCGCAGACATATCAGTGGCACCAGATTATATATATATATATATATATATTTTGCACATTACAGGTTTACAAAGTGAAAAAGCCCAAAGTTCACTCCAACGGGACTTACCATCTTCCAGAGAAAACACTGTTCACAAACTGCTCCAAACAGCTCTATTGTAGTCCAGCCTTTACTTCTGTGACAAACGTGCGTCACTTTGTAACACACGTTATAATGCTCGCCTAGCTGCTAGCGTGGCACTCCCTCATACTCCGCTTCTGACTGGCTAGTAGTCCTTACCTAGGTACTGCGCATGTGGGACTCCCAACAAAGATGGAACAGAAATGTGATGCCTCACTCTGTAGCTAAAACAGAGAGCTCAACACACAGGGTGAAAAAAGGAACTGCAGCAAAAATATGGTGTTTTTTGAAAATTAAACCACATTAACCTATTCTGGTACAACCTCTAAATACAATTACTGTATGAACCTGAAGATGAGAATAATATGAGCACTTTAAGACTTAGGGGGACATTAAATGACACTTTTAGATGCATGAAACTCAAATCAGAAACCAGAAAAAAAAGTTCCTATAATGCCACAAGACAGTAAAGTCCAGTGCTTTCTCTTAAGTAAAATGAGAACGATAAAGTGCTTGTGTTGAGTAACGTCGAAGGATGATCATGCATTTTACATATGAGAACATTCACCACTATCAGGACAGTGGCCAAATGGGGAAGATTGTAACGTCACAACAAGAAGATCCTCAATTTTTAGGGAGTTTTTAATCTTCTCCCTGTTTAATGTAAAGGAGTCACAAAAAATCGTTGAAATGCAAAACATCATTTATGACTATGCAAGCCAAAGAGATTATAGTGTGGTGTTTGAAAAGTATTCAGGTAGAGTGCTGGCTGTGGAGAGACAGAGCACGTTTTGGCCCAGAGAAGGCTTCCTGAGATCAGTTGCTGATAGCTGGAGGCGATTCAGATTATCTGCAAGGCACCAGAGGTTACACAGGAAATGGCACTGGTCATATATCAACATCGTTGAGTTTGCATTCGTTTTTCTTCAGGTGCTCCAGTGTCCTCCCACCATCCACTTAAATGCAAGTCAGGTGAACTGAAGGCTGTAAATTGCCTACAGGTGTGAATTTGCATTAATGTGTTTCCCTGGCATCTGCTCAGTGTATGCTGCCTGGGATAGCCAATAGCCTCCCTGTGACCCTGAATGGGAATAAATGAATATGGAAAATGTACGAATGAATGAATACTATAGTGACTGGATAAAACATATGTGGGTATTAAAAATCAAATACATACTTCTGGAATAAATCAGATTCCACCCCTTGGTTTTGGTGAGAATTCAAATTGTACATATTTAGTCTCTCTGAGACCAGATGGATTCAAAAACTGCCTAATACTGTAGTTGTAGTAGTATGCTGTGCTTTGACTAATAAAATCAATATAATGAAAAGCATAACTAGCTGAATTAATTAATATTACGTTCTACAGAGGATTACATTTGGTTAAAAAAACACACTGGTAAATTGTCTTTTAACTCAGGAAATGAGACAAGTCAAAATAAATCTAGTGTCCTTTGCGCGTGCGTGCAAGTGTGTCTATGC
Source organism: Sander vitreus (assembly GCF_031162955.1). Lineage (NCBI taxonomy): Eukaryota > Metazoa > Chordata > Actinopteri > Perciformes > Percidae > Sander > Sander vitreus. Next base: position 20,209,592 of record NC_135860.1, on the reverse strand, counting down.
CTTTGGGTTCAACATCAGGAGGTTGCCCTCAGCGTTTCCTGACATCTCACGGCATCTTTTGCCTGTCTTCTTCTCTGCATTTCCTGTCTTCCTCTCTTCTCTTTGCAGTTGCATGCCCCCATCCTCTCTCCTTCTAGGGTTCTTACTATAAGTCGTAAACTGTTCTTTATTGTCTTTAAAGATGGACCCTTTTTATTTACATAAATATGTACACTTTGAAAAAACTAAATTTTTATAATAATGTATTAACACAGATACAAGGCGTGTAAAACTAAAACTCTCTTTTCTCTTCCTGGGTTGTTTTAATTTTGCTTCCCCCCCCCCTCACCCTTTCTGTCCCATCTCCCTCGTTCCCCTGCGTCTCCCTCTATCCATCCTCACGTTCACTCTCTTTCTCTATGTCTTTCGTTCAGTGCCAGGTCCTGGTGGTTGGTGGTTCCCTCTCTCCAGATGGCCTACTCTGATCATTTATTGATGACAGGAGAACAGAGGAAGGCCTTCCCAGCTGCTGCTGCCTGGCACCCCGCTCAGTGCACACACACACACACACACACACACACACACACACACACACACACAAACAAACAGACAAAATTATTCGCACAATGACTCAAACACATGCATGCAGTTATTGGAATAGACTCACACTGTGTCACACATACAGATGCACTTAGACAATATTTTTCCCTTCATCCCCTTTTTTGAGCTGTCGCACGTTTCTTCTATTGTCGAGCGCGATTCTGTGCTGCACTTTTGCACCCTCTCCCTCCGTCCCTCCCTTCCTCCCTCCCTCCACCTCTCTCTTCCTGCCTCCAGCTCTCCTTCTTTCACCTCCTGCTGTGGTGTTACTGACTCTGTCACACAGGAACAGACAGAAGGAGAGACAGAGGGTGGGAGGGGGAGTGAATGTTAGCGCTTGAGAGTAGTGTGTACGAGTTTGGAAATGCTGTAACAATGAATGTGCTGCAGCTTATGTTAAAAGCTCTTTTTCTGGAAAATTAAGAGCTCTGTCTATAATAAGTAATTTAAAAATATATATACAGTATATATTTCAAATAAAAAAAAATCCACTGTGTGACCACTGCAAGTCACTCTCGATGAGGAAATTGTTTAACATCCTTACATAAAACATCTCTTCACCCCATGCTGCTCATCCAAAACACTCCATCCATTGTTTCCAGCATCCCAAAAAATCCTTCAATGCCATGTTCCAAGCCCTCCAATGGCTGCCTGTGGAGGCTTGTATCAAATTCATAGTCTTGTGTCTTAGAAATTACATTTATATACTATATAACTAATTAGATAGTTTTGAAGGAAAAATCATTTCTGCCTGGAGTCAATGGTAAAAACAAAATGTCCAGTCAAGAAAGTGCTACATTCATTTGTCATGCCGGGTCAAGGGTCAGCGTACAACGCTTAGGATGCTGACACCAGAGATCGGGCTTCTGAGGCATTCTGAGTGTGGTTAGGTTCAGGATACTAAACATGTGTTGTGTATTGACTTTTTCCATATTTAACCAAAACTATCACCTTTCCCTGACCTTAACCAAGTGCTTTGAGTCACTAAATACAACCACACAAAAGATGTATTATGCAGGAGATGCAGAAGCACATATTGTTTAAGTTCAAGTTTAAGTTTGTACTGTAAGAAGTATATCGTCGCTGTTGGGTGAAAACTGTAGTTTTTCAGGAAACGAAAAAAAGGCTAATTTGAAAACATTCGATTGAGCTATTTACCTCAGACAAAGTCAGACGAATACGCCTCGTCCCTGTTTAAATATTTGTTAAACCCACAGACAGACGTAAACGGTGACCAATTGCATTTATTTATGAAAAGAAATGTAAATGATGAAATATGGAGATACAATTGTTTCTGCCTGACAGTGACCATATGTTGTAGGAAAACACATGAAATACATTCTCAGCGAATGTTTTATTAATACATTCATTCACCATTTCCTCTCTATGTTGATAAAAAACATATTCCGGGTGGCATCACAATTCTCTCAAAATGCACTACTGCTGAAAATGAGTAGTATATTTTAAGATACATGGCTATAAAGGGAACTACACCCTAAACATCGAGGCTTCCGTCCAGCCACTGACCTGGCCTACCTCTGCATTCCTTGTATCTGCTAAGAAACACAAAGCTACAGTAAACGCTTCTTTAAGTAGTCACCCTACTGCTACCGAGTGACACTCTTTTATTTGCACATACTTGGCTCTAGCATAAGAGGTGCCCTGTGGAATTTTCTTGTAAACAAACAAAAGTCATAATTGCATTCGATGTTTCTTGCCAAAGCGCATTGTGTGTATCCCTGAAGTCTAACGATTGTGTTGAATGAATTTTCTTCCTTCTTTAAAAGACGTTTGCAAAGCTTTAATGTTTTAAATCTTGCATTGCCTAGATGCTTGTTCACTTGCTAGCACTTTGCCACTGCGTAACACTAAACGCCACCAACTGTCGATTGGCTGAATAGCGTGAAACACCCCCGATGTGTCTCACACCACCCACATGCTCCCATGATGTGCATGTGCCTCCTTGTGTTTCTACTAGTGGTCAAAAACTCTACAGGGTACCTAATTAGTGTGGAGTCCCTGTAAGGACTAGGCCTGAGCCGAGCAGATACTACCTTTATCCATATCTGCAGGCCATACCTCAATTATCATGCTGGACTGGTCTGTATATTTTGAAAGAAGTAGAAAAAAACAAAAAAAAACAGTGCAAACAATGTAAATAAAACACAAGATGAAGAAGCAAGCAGCAGTGGTCTGCAGCTCCTGTTGCTGCCTATGGGGAGCCACATTACCCATGTGTTCTTGTGGAAATTTAGTCTGTAGAGATGCAAAGCACTTTGCTTTATGTGTATTTACAGATTTCTTCTGATCTCCCCCCTCCCCCCCATATGTTTTTTTTATCTAGTTCCGTTTGTCCTGTCTTTTGTTCTTCTCATCCTCTCCCAAGTCTTGACAGTCCAAAAGTTTTCAGGCAGAACTGAAAAACAAAGCCAACACACCGAAGAATGAAGAAAGTCAAATTTTCAATGGCCAAACTGTTCTCAAAGCATGGTTATTTTAGTTTTAAGTTGTGTGAAGGACACATGGCATGCCTCTGCTGTCCAGGGCCGGAGAGATTTCTTTGCAGTCCTCTTAGATACAAAACTCACTGAGGAAACTTACTGACATGACATTTTTGTAAGAAGGACATAGAGACGGTAGGAAAGTGAGCAGTATTATTTATATATGTCCAGGTTTTGTTACACAAAGACCAGCATAAACACATGTGTCCTTCCTGTGACTGTGTCATAAATAGCCTGAACCGAGCATGCAGCGACTTTGAAGTTACACATGGGAGACTGCTGTGATATACAGCTGGCTTCAGCTGGGGTACCCCAAGAGATGCATGAAAACACATACACACATACACACACACACACACACACACACGTGAATATATTCTGTCATACATCACGCACACACACAGACCTATAACAGAAACCCCCGGAGGTGCTGTTAGTTCCAACACACATTGTTACACACCGGGAAGGGTCATCCTATCCATGGAGCACAGAGACAATGAACAAGGAAGACTCTCAAGAGAGAGAGAGACAGAGACTTGAATTACTCATTAGAATTAAAAGGTAAATTATGACTGATAACAGCCATCTAATTTGTTAACTCAGTATGTGGTACTGTATGTATTTGCTGTACTGGGAGGAACATAAAAGAAATCCTCTCATGATTTACCAGCTGGTCTGTAATTACAGATATTGCACGAGAGTTTTTCTTTTCATATATATTCAAATTTATATAAATGTTAAATTTTGAATTATAACATCAAAATAGTTTTCCCCACAACAATTTGCCATTACTGTAAGTAATTCTATTAAGCACTAGTAAGCATTCTATGAAGCACTTTTAAAGTATATAATGCTTCTGTACATCCACGTTATCCCAAAGAGTGATCAAAGTCTGATTATTGTGTTGTTTATACTACACTGCATGGTAGAAAACTTGTAATCTGTGCAGGCCCATTCATCACAAGCATGCAAATGCACCTCTAGGTGGCACCGTCATCATGTGTGAAGCAGAGTGGCTTAAATGCAGAGTGGCTTAAATGGCTGTGATGCAGTTTGCAGTAATAATCATACAACCACAATAGAACATTACTTTATGCATAGAAAGCATCACAAAACAAGGGCTTTAAAAGGAAAGACTCCAGCAAATTGATGACATAAAACACAATGATACCATAGAATAAACAATAAAATGAAATAGTGAAATAATGGTAATAGTTCTGCCTTCAAACACAGGATGACTGTCTCATATTGTCAAGACATAAATGCCAGTTGTTGAGATACCTCCTAAATAAAAAAATAAAAAACTATCAGTTTGTGATGCCGATCTTACAGGTGAGTCAAAAGAATATTTTGGGTTATTTTGTAGCACTGAACAGGACAGTAAAATTCAGAAAACTGCAAGTCTTGCTTCAGTTCCCATAGACTTTAGTCTCAGGAAACATCTGCAAGCCTGAGGAAGAGGTTACAGAGGTAGAGGACAGGATGATGATGGTGTGTGTGTGTGTGTGTGTGTGTGTGTGTGTGTGTGTGTGTGTGTGTGTGTGTGTGTGTGTGTGTGTGTGTGTGAGAGAGAGAGAGAGAGAGAGAGAGAGAGAGAGAGAGAGAGGCAGGATGACAGCCATAGAACCCTGCTGTGGTTTAATCCCTTCACAGGCCACTAAGGGTCATAAGCAGGGGTGTGTGTGTGTGTGTGTGTGTGTGTGTGTGTGTGTGTGTGTGTGTGTACATGAAAGAGAGAGATTGTCTGTGTGTGTACTATGCATCCAAGCAATCATACACATGCACATATAGTTCACACATACACACTTAAACATAGGTATTCATCCATCTACACACTACAGGTTTGGGGAGAGTTGAGCAGCACAGAGGCCCCTCTGTATGTTCAAATCCAACTGTACATTCCTTTCTGTCCCACTGGACCTTCTGCTGCACACAGCACCACATCTGGATAACTGAAACACCCCCAAACGTACCTGTGTCTGTATGTGTGAGAAAGTGTGTGAGAGGAATGGGACTTTAAGTCTTGCATATCAAACATGTGGTTTACAGTTAATTTTTCAGGTAGAAGTTTTCATTGAAATTTCAGAACCCTGGTTAGGAGGAAACATGGGCCCATTTTTGCACACCCTTTCTATTTAGTAACTAGTTTTATTTATTTTTATTCACCCTTAATTTTGTTGGTTCACAAAATAACAGGCATATGATTTGACATATTTTGTGAGGTATTATTTTGGGTTCAGTTCTGTAACAAAATCTTTGAGTTATTTCTTTCTGCCTTTTAGTATGTTTTACTAAAACTTTTGCACAGCTTGAACATGTTCAGCTGTTTACAATCAGTTTGAAAATTAGCATTTATAAAACATGTTCCTGAGAAAAAAATGTTACTGATGCTTAAAAAAAATCTGCATCAATACAACTAGGGCTACTTTACAGTGTATGTAGTTTTGGATTTTGTGACTGATGTTTAAAAATAATTGTGATTAGAAATGCAGTTTGAAATACAATATAACTAAATTGAATAACATAGAATAAACAGGCTCTGTTTTGTCTCAAGATAAAAAGCAAGCAAGAAATAAAGAAAATAGTGGGTGAGTGAGCCTGAGACACAGACATACTGAAAGATCTGTACAACTGAGTTATAGCAGGCTGCTGATAAGTTTCTGACCCTGATATGTCTCGCTGAGAACGGCAGCCTTTCTGAGTTGAATCATACAGAGTTCTGCTGCAGCCCTTAAGACTTCAGACATGAGGTTATGAAACACTGCAATGGACTGATATGTATGTTGGAGCTGATTGATTTTGCCTTCAGACAACACAAGTGCATGTAAGTCTCCAGTCAGGAAAGCAACGTGTGTGATTTAGCTACACACAAGTTTTAGAAATGTATTTGAAGGCTGTAGGCAAAGTCCAGGATCAGGACCTCAGTCAAGCTGTGGTCCAGACCCTGACTATGCCTTTGCTGTTGTGGCCCACACATTCTCAAATTGCCTATCTCTAGTCTTTGTTGTGCCTCTACTATTGACAACACCAATTTCTTCGTCCTTGCTTTTGGCTGGGTTGTCTATTTTTACACATTTGATTTTTAAAAATGCACATAACCCCATACACACAAGTGATGAGAACATTTAAAGAGGCCACTTTATAAAGCTATATGGTTCAGTTAAAAAAACTCTCAGCTGTGAATACTTATAGGTTCAATAAAGCAGCAGGGGTCCAATGAGTCATTAAGGGAAGATGGGAAATATGGGAAACAGTGCCCTTAGCTCCTTTTGGAAAGTGTTTCATCAAGCATGCTCTTTTTCCATTGAAACATTTGTTCAAACAGGAGAAACGTTGTGCATAGAAACACTTTTGTCTCTTTTAAAGTGAAGAACCTTAACTCTTCTGTGTTTTCTGAATTAAATTACAGTAAAAATGTAGACGTAAAAATGCAAGAAAACCATACGTGTGTTACGTTCTCAAAATCCCTTCAACAACAAACTTCGAGCTAGCAAGCTACACATAAAAATGGCACGTTTTGAGGAAAATTTGGATTGTGCAATAAGGCAGGCCTGCTTGGTTCTTTCCGGGAATGATTGTAAAAATGTACAAATAATATGTTTACGGCATTTACTATCTAACTGGGACGTTTTGGGACCGATTGGTGGGGATTGCTATGGATGAAGTATGAAGTACACACTGCAAAACACTGGTAAGAGCAAATTACATTTAATCATGTATCCAGATAATCTAAACTCAGGTAACTGTATTGTGTGAACAGAATGCATCTGTGGTGTAGCCAGACCTTACTCCACAGCGCTGTAGATATACGTCTGGCAATGCGAGACTAGTCTAGGTGTAATTGAATGGTCAAGTAAAAGGGAACTGAAACAGAAAGCCCCCACTAATGATTGTAGCATTAAAGTGTTAAAAAATACAAACTAGCTCATTGATAGCGTTAGTCTAAGTAGCTAAAAGGATTTTATGAGACTCATCTGTGAGTATTTAACATTAACAAAGCAGCAGGTCTAATGAGACAGTAAAACAGATTGAGCTCCAAACACATGGTGGATTTCAGTGTCTACCACTCGTCTGGGAGGTCTTTGTTAAAGAGTCTTCTCAAGGATCATGAGGTACCGGCTTGCCAGGTCATATTACTGCAGACAGATTTTTAAGGACATCCCATTACTGTAGTGTGACAGGCTAAAATGCATGCCATATTTTTCACAGTGTAGCATTGTGACATAAATCACAAGATTTGATACTTATCTTTTCTGGCTTCTTAAACTTCCCCAGTTATTCCCCTCTGTATGAAAAAGGAAAAGCTATCATTAAAATGATATTTTAAGGAAAATACCGTATCTACTCAAAGATATATCAGCTCATTATATTCAGGCAATCTTGTGAAATCACTTCCACCCACCGGGGCTCACCGACTTTAAATACTGTGGCAGAAAATCTGACATCAATGCCTGCCAGAGCATGTCATGATGTCATGCTTTGACTTAATGTTACAACTTCAAAGTTCACATTTCATAATCTCAATAGAAAATCATCAGAAGTGCGTGGTTCGTTATATTTTACGGCAGTTTTCATCCTAGTGTCTTGCTGCCAGACGCATCTCTTCAGGGAAGCCAGTGGCAAACAGGAATAAAGGTTGAAGAAAAACCATCAGAGCACTTGTACTTTGTCAACCAATCCAGGGTGGGTTTTTAAAAGATCATCTTGCACATCGGTTCTCCCTATAATTATCTCCCTATATATTTAGGGCATTGTTAAATCTTATGTATATACATTTTTACATATGAGTTTATCTTAAGACAGTGCTGAAAAATAGCATTAAATCTTCGCAAAATGCTTAAAATGTATTGTGTGTTATTACAGGTAAAGACCCAGTTTGATGCATTAATGGGCCTGCTACTGCATTACACAGTTGTATAGGGGTTACAAAGGAGGTGTTACCCCTGTAAGGGAAAAGTGACTCTGAGAAGTCAGTGAGAAAATGGTGCCCAAGAATATTCAGACTCACAAAGAACCTGTTTTAGTTCTTGGTAAATGCAGCTGTAGTTATCTTTCATTAGTAAAACAATTGAATTAGCAGATTCCATGCTTTTTTAAATACATTTATAAGCTCAAGTGTGCCCACTCTGGACAGAATATCACTTTGTCCTATTTTAAAAGCCAACTGCAAATGTGGCCTCTTTACATTTGTATTACTGTACACAGCTGTGCCTGTATTACACAGTATGTCCAACAGTAACCAGCTGTACAGTCATCAGTCAACAGGTGGAGCTATTCCACATGAGATGAACCATACCAGCTAACCAAGCATGACCCACGGTGAGGTCTTGACTGCAGTTTGCTAATGTGAGTTCAAAGTCTGGGATCTCTTGCAAGACAGGTGGCCATGATGCCGGCTCATGTGTTACATTCCACGCTCAGTTATTGCAGAGTTTTCCATACATTTGTTTTTAGCTGCAGTTTAGAATAGCACTGAGGGTTTAGTATCAGGCTTTGAGAGATGCATTCATAGCAGTTTTCCAATGCACACTTAACCTGGTGGAGCCGGTTGTTTTTGAGGACCAGGACATGATTGACAACTGTGTGGCACAGATAAGCTTAGTATGAATTATGCTCAAGTCAAATGGAAAGACGGAAGCTGTTCTAACAAAATAGCATGGGATGCATTCTTGTCAGTTATAATAGTGACCAGAGAGTACAGGGAGGACAGTAGTAAGACTCTAATTTAAGAGTCTAATTTTGTAGCTGAAAAGAGTGTGCTCAAATATAATAGCCGATCATTAGGGACTACAAACAGTAAGCACTCTCGTATGTGTATAATATAACAAAATTGTGTAAAGATGGATTAGTGATGTGGCGCCAGCAGTTTAACACACACATTTCACTTTAATCCTAACGTCCCTTTAATAGAGAATGAGTTGATGACATTAAAGGGTTTTCCTTTCTTATAAAAGATTATTTTGCATTGTCAAATGTGTTTTTTTCCTAATCACAATTTAATAAGCTTCAAAGATACTGTTTGAGCTTGGACTCATCCCAAGTTGTCTCCAGTGACAAAGCCATGTGAGAAAGGTCGTGTGTGTGTGTGTGTGTGTGTGTGTGTGTGTGTGTGTGTGTGTGTGTGTGTGTGTGTGTGTGTGTGTGTGTGTGTGTGTGTGTGTGTACCTGAGAGAAACTACAACATGTGGGAATCGGCTCATCATCTCTCATGTTTATGCATAATTTTCTCTCTCTTCTCTGTCTGTCTGTAAACACTTTTTCATCAAAATTCTTTGTGCAACAAACTCTTTGAAGGACATTGCCTTTAGGTACATCTGCCTTCAAAGCGCTGCCTCTCTTTCTCTCTCCTTCTGTCTGTCTCGGTCTATCTCTTTAATGCTAAGCCTACACATGTGTAGCAGGAGAACAAAACTGCTAATTTCACATCCCCATTGTTCAAAGCCATGTGTGTGAGATTTAGGGCTGTTTGTGTGTATTGCTGTTTGTGTGAGTCTTTAAGTTGCCGTTTTGGCTACAACAGGGCTGAGTTTGAACCAAAATCCTACAAAGAAGTTTGAAATCTGGCTTGGCTGCTCTGTTCAGCTGTGGTGGGGGCAATCACACACACAAACACTTGGAGTTGTGGTGGGAACGCTATCAAAGAGAAAGATGCCTGCAAGGCACAGCAGCCCCAAGCCCAAAATTGATTTACAGAGTGAGAGAGAAAGAGAAGTAGAGGAGGGGAAAAAAGGAAATACGTTAGATTTAGGGTGTAGGAAACACAGAGGCAGAGAGATACTGAGCGAAGGCAATAGATTTTAGAATAAATGCTAGTATGCCCAGCTAAACCCAAAGCTTGTTTAAATAATATTCTTGTTTATCATATTTTTTCCCTCTTGACGGTTTAAGGATTTAAGGATTAGCAAGTACTGCTGCTCTCTCCCTCTTTATGAATCAGTTGTGTGTATTTCAACCTTGAGTTCCAAAACTTAATTTCATATAGAAGCTTTGTTCATTACAACGTTATCAACCCATATCTTTATTGATTTATGGTAAGTCAATTGAAGAAAACAGCACACAGATCCAAATAATCACTTCATGCTAAAGTTAACAAGTCACATGTCAAAGTAGTTTTTATTTCTTTGTGTCTTTTTGAACTATAGATCTGGACACAAAAGGGGCTTTGCAGCTAACAGCAGTGATGTGCTCAGGTGCTTGAGTAGCCATGTCAGACAAATACCTCAAAGCTGAGTTTCAGGATGAGAGAACACATTTCTTGACTGAGTCAGCGAACAGTAAAGTGTTCAGACTGAAGTGACCAGGATTACCCGGCCTGATTTCGAACTTACATAAGTGCTGCGCAGAGGTACTTCAATGTACTTCACTAGGCTGTGTACAGGCTTCTGTTCATTTATGGCAATAAAGTTGACTGTTACTGTTGTTTGATAGTTTTTAATTGTTTTATTGCAACAAATCCTCCAAACCATTTGATGATATAGATCGCTTATTCCTTTTTGTTCGATAAAGTTGAAAAAAAAAAAAACTTTTACTTTATTTTCAAACAGGACACAAACCTCAGTCTTCTGGGTGAAAGTCCTGTGTTTGTTTGACCCATACACCACCCCAACCTTAGCCTGACAAGCCAGACCCACATCAAGATGTTGGGTCTGGGAACTCACCATTGACGGAGCTCAATCCGAGGGGCGGGATAAACGGTTGTCTTTCAAATTTCCTCTACACAACCAGGCAGAGCAACGAAGAAGGTAGCGAAGCTAGTTGATAGATTAAACTTTTGCCGTATCCGGTCGGCAAAACTCTGAACACAGCTTCCTGTTCTTTGTTCTTTTCTCAAAGAAAAGCTTAACCCCCAATTTCCACTGGATGCAGAACGGCTGCGTCCTGACTCCGTACCAGCTCCGGCGGTCCGCAGCCCTCCAGAGCAGATACGCAGAGCTTCTGTTTTTGCCGGACGCCGCAGAGCTCGACAGCAATTCAGCACACGGCAGATAGTGCGGGACAGGAAGTCGAGCACAAAAACAAAATAAACATCCGGTTAATTTTCAAAATAAAATACACCGTGCTCATGACGGATCATATTTGCCTGCATTACACCTTGAAAACACAGCACAGAGTTGCTTCCCCTCTACTCCTCTGGATGGAAACAAACTGTTGTTGGTTTTGTGGTTCTATTCTACGTGAATTCGCGAGATCTTGTGGGTCCTCGTGACTACAGCTATCAGTCATGGCCGCAGCCGTGCTGCAACAAATCCGGACCTAGTGGGTATTGACGGACGGCGGCGCACGCAGGCGTTCCGCATCCAGTAGAAATCCGGAGTAACTCCAAGTCTTACAGAAGACCGCTGTTCCCAGCAGCAGCAGCCATAAGCCAGCCTACCGACTCTATACACGATGTGATTGGCCTGACCAGACTTTGGTTATTCCAGCTCGCAAGCCAACGGAGAGTGCCTCGACCCCCCTGGCTGCAAATTAAATTTGCTGCTGCTAGGGTGCGTCTAGATTTCTAGGCTACCCCAACCTACCTTCTTACACATAATTTGGCCACTTATACTTTGTCACCTTACTTCTTGCTTTGCTCTTTCGCCACTATAAACCTTAATATGAGTCGTAATTTCTGCTTGAACAAACAACCAATGGGAGGGTTTTCGGGGAAGGACATTCTCTTTTATTGTTTGTGCATCTGTGTTGTTTTTTTAATTTGCACAAAGCACACTCAGTGGATTATCTGGATAATGTAAAGTTACTGATTTATTTTCTGACTTGCATCTTATGTTCAGTGACAGAGTAAGCATTCAGCTGATGTTTCCAGTCATGTTGATGGAGGGTGGTGTTGCATACTCAGACTGTTAGGACATCAAATGTGGTGATTGTGAGGGCAACACTCCTGGAGAGCTACTTCTTTTACTCAACAAAGCGAGACACCTTTCATATGAACCCAGCAGTTCCAGGTTGGCTGATGGGCTTCCACATTAAATATCCAGTTGTGATATTCATCCCCTATCCCCTTGGTCTCTGCCGCCGAGTAGGTTTCCTGTTGTCAAGTGTGTGAAGTATGTGAAGCCAGAGATGGTATACAGTAAACTTGATCTGAAGAGGCTCCTGGTACAACACCTGCTCAATAGCTTCCAGATTTTGAAAATCAAAAAGGTGTTTTAGTTTTTCACATCCGAGGCAGTGAGCAGAAGGAATGCCATGTTAAAGCGTAACTCTCGCCAAAATGCAACCTAGGGTCTTTTTGTGAATGTACCCGAGTCAAACTTTCATTTAAAAGCATATTTAGGACGGAAGCACCACTTTTAAGATTTACCGTATTCTCGTTTTTCGGTCAAATGGCCTTTTGAATGGGAGTGCTAGGGGCGCTTTTATGCTAGCCTCAAAATAGCTATTTTTAAAACACTAAGAAGGCTTGACACAATATGAAACTTTGCTCGAAGTATCGCCAGGGGCTCTACACCTTAACGAAAGCATTGACAACATTGTTTGTGTAACCAGAGTTTACTAAAAACAAAGGTTTTGAACAACTCACCGTGCTTTTGTCTTGTCAAAGACAAGAGCAGTGGGTGCACTCAGGATAGACTATTACATCACAAAAGTAGGTCTGGTAAAAACTGACCATAGTGACCAGGGCAGGATGGGTGGTACCCCACAAGCACGTAGTCTGACAAGTTGATAGTTGATTATGTTGCTGTTTGTGGAAGCTGAAGGAAAGAGAAGGATAAGCAGAGCTACCGATGGCCCTTACGTGCAACCCCAGAGAGCTGAAGAGTCTCATCCTAATGCAAAGTTAAATGGGTAAGGTAATATGTGTTTGTGGTGGAGGACAAAGCTAGTGTGAATGTGGACAATACTAGATTCAGTGGGAGCAACAACCACTTTAAAAATGTATTTTGTCAAACTGTCTGCCTTTCTTTTTTGTTTTCCCTCAGCCTCATGCTCCAGAGATCCCAGCAGGAAGGAATAAAACATCACACCTGTACTCTCTCTCCCTCTCGCACACAAACACAAACATTTTTCACAACAGAATTGGGGATAAGTCTCTGACAGCATTAAGGTCAACTTTGAAAAACAAGGACAGGAGTTCAAAGGTCACCATAGGCCAGTAGCCTCTAGCTACTCGGATATTAATAGGTGTGTGTGTGTGTGTGTGTGTGTGTGTGTGTGTGTGTGTGTGTGTGTGTGTGTGCACGTGTGTGTGTGTGTGTGTGAAAGAAGAAAGAGTGCATGATTGCACTGACTGCAAAAATGCCAATATTTGTTTTTCAATTTCTCACTATACTGATTTTAGAAAAACAATTCTTACCAACATTTTGAATACTAAACAACCAATATCTAAAATAATTCATGATTTCATTATGAGGGTCTTTTTCGAAGCTTTTTAAGCCTTTCATCCCATATTCTGTTTAGTGCTCTTGAAAACACAATCTGGGTTTAAAGTACCACTGAAGCAGCTTGATGTGGCAAGCTAATGACATCAAAATGCAGATTGGGAGCTTTGGCTTTGGCACAAAAACACCTCTCACTTCTCTGACAACTGTATGCCGTATGACACACACACACACACACACACACACACACACACAAGTGCACACACATGCGTGTAAACTCATTCAGACACACAGGCACAACTGTAGTAGCAACCACTCCTCCCAAACGCCACACACACACACACACAGTCCTCTACTCACACAGTTTGCACAGTTAAATCAAACTGATTTGCTACCATTGTGAGAGGAAATTAGCATAACAAGGATGGGATCAAATGAGGTAGTTACAGCTTGAATCATAAATTGCAGACTGAGCGAACGTGCGGCTGCAAATGGATTGTAGTTCACATCAGTATTCATGAAAAGAGAAAAGTAAGCTTCAGAATGGGTTGTGGTATTTTTTTCTTCATTGTCAGTTTTATGTAAAAACCTTGTATCTCAATTTTTGTCTTGTTCTGTAAATGACCACTGGCAGGTCATTCAACATTTAGTTTATGTTTTATGACTCAAGGACAAAGCAGTCTTTACACAGCATTCCTGTCCAATGTTAAGTGTGTGGATGTTAGTGGGTAAAACCTTTTTTTCCCCCCACTATTTTTTAATAGTGAATAATCTGAAGATACAAGGTTTTACCAACCACTGATAATACATTCACTTCATTGTGAATCCATATTATCACCATCAGGACACACGCCTTCCTCAGATCAGCACCATCCACATCCATACAGATGTGCATTACACAGTATAAGATGAACGCTTATAGTATGCAAAGTATTAAGACTGTGGCAGCTGTGACAATGACGCTTTTTCTCATAGCACAATCACCAGTTACTCAGCACTCAATGAAGTCAGTAATGCTATATGGCGTATTATACAAATAGTAAAAGTATTGGTATTATCTATCCATGAAGACTCTGTTCTTAAAATCATACATACATTAATATATCAGGACTCTCTGCAATAAGGCCATTCATTAGGATGATATTTTTTTTAATACACTTCTGTCTTTGAGTTGATAGAGTCAAAAAACAATCATGATTAGGCAAAACAGTGGGAAATACAATACTTACATAACCTCTATTTTGCATTCTCTTTGCAATAGTAAGATTTAGACGACTGTCAGAACTTCACAAGTAAGATCATCTTTTTTAATGTTGCTGTAGAACAGTTATTTATTCATTATAACACTGCATGAATTATCCATAGTCACTGTTAGAACTTTAAGAACTAGGGGAGTTTACATAATGATAATTAGAACTATTTCTCTTTCTCATCCAATATTTGTACTGTCACACTTCATCCTTTCTCTTTTAATCTCACTTTTTTTCCTATATTTTCTTGCTTTCTGCCTTTTACAAATTTTTGCACAGTGAATGTTTTGATGCACTCATCCAGCTGTTGACATCATGCTGACTCATACAGTGTTATGGACCAGACATGTCTACAGAGGCTAAAGGTATGTGATTCTATATTCCATCAATGTTGTACCCTGTCTGTAATCAGATGCAGGTTTTACCAAGAAATGAATGACACCGCTGCAAAGGTAATGGATAAAAGAATTAGTTATGAACATACAGTAGTTGCCTGTGCAATTGAGCAAGCAGAGCAACTGCACCCCCACTATTAGAGTTGGGGAAAACGTGTGTTTTTGTGTCCCCACTTTTTCATCATACAATTTAGCTACTTTTAAACATTTGAGCTAGTTTGGATGAAAAATAGTTATATATGTATGTTTCATACGGAGTATATGAATGAAAACGTTAATGTCCAGTCCTCATCTACAGTAAGCCGTTTACTCATATGAACTCTAAACAATGTCCGGAGAATCAGGTCCGGACATCTGGAGATGCTTTTTCACCCATGTAGCACACAACGTTCTCACCTACTGAAAATTATTTGTTTGGATAAGACAAGGGGTGTAGGAGGAAGGACATGATGCAAAAAGTATGCTGCAGTTGTAATTCTGCATTTTTAAGCTGTTCACCAGAAATATAAAGGCTTTTTTTTTTTGAGAGAGAGATCATAGGAAGTCCTCTCTTCCATTAGCGCAAGATTCACAGCGGAGCACTCAGGCCCACTTAAAACAATCCTGCAAAGAAAACAAAAGTAGTCCCTTGCGGTCAAGACCAATGTCACCTGACTCTGTTGGTGCAGGCTAAAAATTAAATGTCAAAATTTGTTGAATTTTTCTTTCATTCTCTTCCTCATCGTTTCAGTATTGCAATAATCATTAATGACAAAAACTATTTGAAAGAGGATCAAAGAGTGTGAATGGGAAAGTGAAATTTACATGAGGTGGGATCAGGTCACAAACTTGAAATATGCTCAGATGAGTTATGCAGCTTTGCAATTCTTCTAAATATAAAATATACATGCATTATACACTCTAAGACAACATGTTATCTGTCACTCACTGCTGAAAGTACAGAACACAATGAAATGGGAGTATTTTAATATAAAGTGCAATAAAAACTGAGCTTTATAGTGAAAGAGGAGCTTTATTAATCATAATTGAAGGCTCTTTATTGCAGGAAATGGCACTATCAGGTGTTAATTAAATGAAAATGTTTAGGCATGTCACTAATCTTGCACCCCCACTTTTAACTATAAATAGGCACCCATAGTGTTGAATGTAATGTCTTTGTATGTAGGTGACTCTGGGTGTGTGTCTACATTTGCTTCACTTGCCCAAACTTTCAGCCAAAAGGAATGGTTTATATAACTAAATTTCAACACACAAAAGGCAAGACTGTATACAATAAGAACACACTTGTCTCAATCTCTAAGTGGTGAAGTGAGAGAGCACAGAATCTATCTTCATGTAACTGAGTTACGATGGATTCAACTCACGTGACAAAATGCAATTCTTGCCTTGGATTCAGGGTCACTGATAGGAAATCCCATACGTGTGAAGGAAGTGACAAATCAAAGGTTAAAAGAAAACATAATCTGTATGACTGAAATGTCTTTCTGAAAAGAGTCTGAATAGTTTGGCACTTGAATCATTGAAAATGACAAAGCTGCGGTTAGCCTTGGATTATCAGCAGTCACAATAGATTGCAATGGTAGGCCAGAGTCATGGCAAAAGAAAAAAAGAAAAGATTTGAAGATATGTCCATGGAAACTACTGATCCAGTACTAAAGCATAATCCCATAATCTGTTGTGTGTCAGTTATATGCTCACCAGGTTCCAAATACTCAGTACAATGTCTCAGCCTGAGTTATTTAAAGCGGAAGAAATCAATATTTTTTGCATTGGATCAAAAGACTGTTGCTTATCATGAAAAGCTGGTGAATATAGTTGAACACGTATCAGCTAAAGAGACATAGAGAGATATATTTCCCCCTTGACTTGTAGGAGACCAAAACATAGCTAAAAAGAGAGAATATTGGACTTACAGTCAACATGTGGCCACTCCAAATGTAAGACAATGCTGCTCTGTTTCTGCTGAATCTGGAAATAGGTAACTGTTTGCTATGTCAAGCTTGGTGTGTCGTGCCCAAGTGGCAAATAAAAAGAATTAACGCAGGTTTAGGAGCAAAACCTGACCATAAAATGAGAAGGGCTGGGAAAAGCTGGACCAAAGTTAAAATGCATTAAAATCTAGAGCCTGATTTGTTGATATAGTGTTTTTGTAGCGTAGTTATTCAATTCTGCGTCGTCCCCTTAACAGTTACTGACCTGTTGTCTTTTGAGACTGCATGCAATGTGCCATAGCATAGACATGACAGATGTTTGACTCCCCCCCCCTCCCAGAAGCATCTTTTAATTGTGAACAGGAAGTTGGGTGGGATTTATTACCTCTCATCTACAATTGATAGTGCTTTCCTGTCTCCTGTCACTGAAACCCTGTCTTAAAACAAGATTGCATTGGATTGCTCAAATATCTGAACGTGCTGGCATCTCTCTACTTGTATCTTGATGAATTAAACAGACCTACACATGGGCCTACTGAAACAGTCGCATGACAGTTACATGACATATAATCAAGAAGACTGGTGCATACTTCATGTCAGCCCTCATACAGTATTTATGAAATACCATTTTGTTTGGGAATGGAGCTTCAATTTATTAAGTAAATATAACCAAGCTAAGTGAAGTGGAACCGTGTTAGAATAGTTTTTTTCTGTGTGTGTGTGTGTGTGTGTGTGTGTGTGTGTGTGTGTGTGTGTGTTTGCATGTGTTGACAAAAAGATGCAATTGATGATGAGGCATACTGACCTTGCTCCTCACCAAAATGCACACACAAACGCACGCACATACACACATACAGAGGCTCCAGTTGGAGAACAAAAAGTTGATGTTGATAACTTGCATAATGAATGTTTCAATATTAAAAGGTTGATGCCATATTCCTATTTGACATTTTGCTTGCTAAATATTCACCATCCTGGATTTGGAGAGCTTAACCTTCCATACGAATGTGAGGTTATTGAAAAATACATTCCAGCTTCCAGTCATGACTGATATCACGGAGAATCCACATATTAACTAATAAAAAAATGGAACCCAAAACAGAAACGTTGGTCTTAATCAAAAAAGCCTTCGTTACTTATTCTGCTCCATGGCTGACAGTGACGTTTCCCTGAATGTAATTAAGCTTGAGCCTGTAAGGATAAAAAGTAAGCTTGTTAAT